>NW_027107369.1:15340-20956 GCF_000696795.3 Halyomorpha halys | reverse complement strand
GAGGATTGTGATATGGGACTGGAGAGTTTGGGATGCAATCAAAGGGTTATTACTAACTGTGAACACACATGTGTCATCAGCATACAGATTACCACATACTTAGTACGTAGTAAGGATAGTGTTTGGAGTTGTTGGGATGTTAGCTGTATAGACGGTGTAGAAGATGGGACCGAGAATACTACCTTGAGGAACATCAGCGGATTGAAAATAGAGGGATGAATGAAGGGTTTACTTGGAATAACCTATTAGTAAGAAAGGAACGGATGATGAGAAAATATGTATGAGGTAAGAATTTACGGAGTTTGTAAAACTGTCCCGGGTGCCAGATTACAAAAAAAAAAAAAGATAAAATAACTTATTTGATAGTGCCAACCTTTTGGCCAGAATTTTTAGCCTTCATCAGGGGCTAACAGCAAAGAACTTGTTAACAATCAATGAATAAAATAAAATATAAACAGAATCGAATATAGTAAATAATTGTACTGAATGAAATTAATAATAATAAAGTGATGAACCAAGTGGAAAATAAAATGTATAGACAGGTAATTGAATAAGTAAGTAAAATATCATAATTAAGGAAATAAAAATTTTAAGTTTTATGATACAAAGAAATATGAATATTTTAGTTTATTAATAATTTAAAAATTAAAATTATGGAAATAAAATTAAAATTGAGAGAAGAAAATATATGTAACTAATGAAATATGTAATCATAATATTAGAATAAAGAAACGAAATATAAAGTTAAGTTTGACAAAAGAAGTGAATAGAAAACATAACAATAATAATATTTGGTAAACATAACTAATAACGTGGGTAAGAAAAATTAAGAAAAGAATAGAGAAGGAGAAGGAAAAGAAAGATACAAAAAAGAGAATAAGACAAAGAGCTCACATGTTAGTAAGAAATTGGAAAACTAAGTTACCTCAGTGGTGCGTGGGTCACGATTCAGAGTTAAAAAGTACGTTACAAAGATCTTTTTTTTAAGTTACAGATCTTTCATTTAAACAACAAACTAAATTCAAAGAATTATTAATTATCAATCAAAAACATTGAAAAAATATTTTTTGAACCCTAAATAGAAAATAAAACTATATAACAATAATTCTTTTTTTAAATATACTCGTACAAATGTTAGTAACTAAATGTACAAAGATATGTAAAAAAGACCGAAACCTTTTTTAAATATCTTTGTATACTTTCAAAATTATTTTCCTCACTTTTTTAAACCTAGTCAATCTTACAAAAATCCTTTTGTATTATGAACACAACTCTATAGAAGTATTCGTCGACCTTTATACTTTTTGGTGTTTTTATCGGTAAATAAATTATATATCATTATTTAATATCGCTTCATTAATATCACATTAAAAAAACATACATAACTTTTAAAACTAATATATTGGCTGTACAACCAGTGTATGTGTTTAATGTATTATTTTTTATTGTTGTATTCATTAATAGATTTATAGAAAAAAGGTACCAAAAAGAATAGTTCAACAGAGTTGTAATTATAATACATAAGCATTTTGGTAAGATAGACAATATGTAACCAAATGGAATTTTTTTGAACTTAAATTAATAAAATAGTTTTATTTTTTATAATTGAGAGTTTACTGAGGTTCTAAAAAACTTTACAACCATATTGATTGATAATTAATAATTAAGTTGTTAATATAAATATAATGAATTAGCAAGTTAGCTTCTGTCTTTAAATTCTATATCAATGAAACTACTCCATTTTTTTTCTTTTTAATTTTGTTTACTTGAACCTAAATAAAAAGAACAATAACAAGAAATAATGTTTGTTGTTGTTCACTGATTTCCGAGAAGAGGGCTAAACATCCTTACTCCTTAAATAATTGAAAAATGTATGAATTATATACCCTTAAACGTTTTTTCTCCTTAAACAAATAAAAAAATATATAAATAATTTTTAAAAAGTTATCAAACAGCCACTGATTAGGATGAAGGAAGAGAAACCGAGATAGGATCAGCTCTTTTTGTCTCCCTCTTTTTATGACAATCTGCCTAGATATCTCGCCTCTCGTTATAAAAGTTTTGTGATTAAACTGAAACAGAGTTGAGAAACATTTGGACGAACAAACCTACGAAGGGAACTCTAACTGATAGCAGAAATGATTGTTTAATACAATCCTACACTCTCTTATCTATAAGAATAGCTATCTTTTGCAAGTTCTACCGGAGTTTTTATTAATCTAGATAATGTATTAATTATGACTAATCTTTTTTTTTAAATAATGACTCTTATCCTAGAATACAAGTTGCATTAAATGCCAATGATACAGTCGGTTGTTTTACTTTACCTTATATAATTAAGAATCTGTGTACCTAAGAAGATTATAATTATGTTTATAGTAGTGGCTGATTATAGCAATATTTTTTTTTTCACAATTTCACCAAGAAGTACTTACCAACTTTTTTTAGTTACTCAAGGAATCTAACCTCTAAATAGTGATCACTCATGGTTATACAATTTAGCACTTTAATAAGAATCTTTTAAAAGTTTTTACATTTATATACGTTTAGAATAGTGCATATAAGCATGCAAATGTATGTGCAAATATATAAAAATAATGTATGAGGCTGATGTTAATTTAAATCGACTTCAGAATGCTAAATAAACTTAAACCATTTTAAAACCATGAAAAGCTTTTTCGAATATTTGTTTTTACCCCAGTCGAATATCTAAAATGTCCCTTGAAAAATAGATTTCAAGATAGAGAAAGCTGCTTCTGTACCTATGTGCAGAATAAACAAATCAAATGTCTTAAGTATTCGTGATCGTTTCTATTGCTTTTCTTGTTACTAAACATTTATGTCCATCTACCATTGTGAACATTCATGTCCATCCTAGATTTCTTGTGTTATTCTGATTCAGTGCAGTTTGTAAAATTGTGGAATAATGTACCAACGGATAATTACAATATCCATGGTGTATAAAGAAAACGAGTAATATGAAATTATGGAAAACGAAATTATTTTTCAACTGTCCCAGACTTTTAGTCCCATTAGGCTGTCAATCTCTTTCTCAACCAGGGAAAGGAGGGGAGGGGTTATCTACTGAGTACCACCCCGTTTAACCATGGTGTGACTCTTCATTTCATTGTGAGTTTTCATTTCATGGAACCACCACAAAAATAAATGTCGAACATGAGCCAGTCAAAGTTGCCACTTTAACTCACTCGGCTACAGATAGTCCTAAAGAGATAGTGTGAACCTTCCATAGGTCTGTTTAATATATATATGTATATAATAAATATCTAAATGTAATGTCATATTTTATGCTTATTGTTACTGACCTACATTTACTAGTGATGTAAAATTATATACTAAGAGTTTTTGAGCATTATTTCCAATAATTTGGTTCATTGAGTATGATTTAGCAAAGGGTAATTTTTTTTTTTTATTTCTACTATTAAATAATAAAAACAAGAGTTAAGAAATTTCATTTATTTTGAGACCATTAGTTAAGCACTTGTTAAATAAAGGATTTCGTTTAAGAACCGATTCATAGCAATCCACAAAAAAATATATTTTCTGGTTCAAACTTTTTTATTGAAGAAATAATATAATAAGTCATACAAAAGATATATTAGATGAATGGAATATGGTCCGGGTGCGGTAAAAAAAAAACTCAAATAGTAGAATTATACTATTTTATTGAGCCAACGTTTCGCCCCACGTTGCAGGGCTTCGTCAGGGCTAAAAAAGATACTAACACATAGTTACAAAAGGAAAAAATAGAAAAAAAAACATAAGTGTAAAATAACAGGGGTATAAAATGTAAAAAAGTAAGATATAATAAGAAAAATTAAAGGTTGTAAATAGTAAATGAAAAGGGTAATAGTAGTAATAATAGTTTTCTTATTATATCTTACTTTTTTACATTTTATACCTCTGTTATTTTACACTTGTTTTTTTTTCTCTTTTTTCCTTTTGTAACTATGTGTTTGTATCTTTTTTAGCCCTGACGAAGCCCTGCAACGTGGGGCGAAACGTTGGCTCAATAAAATAGTATAATTCTACTATTTGAGTTTTTTTTTTTTTTACCGCACCCGGACCATATTCCATTCATCTATTCACACGGTCAATCAACAATCTTCCAGTATGTCCAAAAGATATATTAGTATTCTATATATAAGAAATAAAAATTAATGTTTCCTGCTGTTATAATTTCTAAAACATTATTATTTGATTTGATTGCCTAAGGAAAAAAATGTTTCTAAGGAAGCAATTATAGAGAAAAGTTTGAATTTTCCTTTTCTTTTCCAGTTTAGTTTCTTAACGATGTCGTGGTTTGGTGAAGTAAGTTTAGCGGTGATTGGATTACTTTGATGAGAAATAAGGAAGACTGAACTAAGCTAAAAGAAGTTCGGTGAGAAAAGATGCTATGAAGAGAAATTTGAAAGAATATAACTCACTGTTCAATAAATTTTAGAAACACGATATTCAATGTTTGGTTAAATTTAATTTATACATGCGTTTTATATAGAGTATTTTATTTTTATTACATAAAAGAAATTAATCTACAGAGAATGCTTATAATTTACATATTGATGAAAACAAAGTGTGAAGAGCGAAACATAGAACTGTTTGGAATAGAAGCGAAACATGATGATTTATGTTATTTAAAATAAACCTTAAAATAACTGGCCGTGGTATTATTGTTCTTTGAGTTAATGTATTTTGAGAATCAAGTTTTTGATATATGTGCTTTGTGACGCAATGAGTTTATAAATATGTGCTGTGAATTATTATTTGCTCATAAACATTTGTTAGAAGCTCTGCTTGAATAGAAAACGATATTTGATTTACTGAAAATGAACACAATCGGAAAACATAAGTTGAAAGAAAATGCATAAATCACTTTGGAAAAAGCAATATCTTTATTTGTAAAAGGAAAATACTCTAGCCTAAATATTGCTGACAGAAAATTAGATGTAAAATAAAAAAAAAAATTCGATCCGACTGTCGAGGTATTCCAGAAATAAGAAATTGAAAATAATAAGATGAATTCAAAATAAAATTGTCTAAAAAATATTTGACCTTTCTGCTCTAAAACAATATGTAAACATTTGAAAAATTTATAGTAATTTTTTTTGCATAACAAAAAGCAAAAGTGATTTCACTTTATCAATAATGTGTAAAAACCGTGAAAAAAAGATTGTGAAGGAGATAAATAAATTGAACAACTGAACCTGTCTTCTAGCTTACTTTTTATTGTAAATGATCCGTTATTTATTGTAAAATTTGAAAATATTGAGTATTAAAATTATACTCTACTGTAAATGATCATTTTTTTCAATTTATTATTAGAAGTTACATTTCGATTTAATATGATTTAATATGATTTATTTTATTGTTTTTTATTTCATTAGTTGATTTTTCGCTTTCTACTCTAAAACACAAAAGCCCATTTTTTTATTTTTTGAAGGCTTTTTTTCTTTTTTAATTCAAAAGTTTATTATTTAATAAATATTACAATTTCCCCCAATGTTGTTGCGCAATAGGTAATAGGGATGACTGATCACATTTGTACTAAAATTTAAAGAAATAAAAAAATAAATAAATGAAAAAAATATATAAAAATAA
>NW_027107369.1:3718-15290 GCF_000696795.3 Halyomorpha halys | reverse complement strand
AAAAAAATATATAAAAATAAATAAAATCTCTCTCAAAATTTATGTAAACTGTAGGAAAAAATGAACAGAATCAAACTATGCACATGAAAAATAATAATAATAACTAAAAAAAATCACCAGTTGCGTTTACTCTGTTATATACAATATGTACGTAACTGAGGATCCCCGAGCCCACTCCCCTCCCCCCCCCACGTACATCCCGGTCATCACGTCACTGCTAATGAGCCAGTGGAGGCTGAGTAAGTGTACTAAAGCCGTGAACACTCGACTTGAGTGGAGCATCTGACTATTGCCAGAATTCCAATTGTCCATTTTTATTTTACAATAAGTCTCTTGGCCACTGCCCTTTCAACCTCCGAGGTGGATTGTAGAGATGGGTGGAACTAGATAAGGATTCAACCAATTAGGATGATTAGAAAGATTTATATGGAATTTTGAGAATTTGGCTAGTATGGAGTCAAGGACTTAGGGGATATGAAGGTCAATAACCATGGATTTAAGGATTTCGGATTGAAAGGATTGGATATGTATAATGCTCGATGGTTAAGCTGTTCTCCACAGTTCATGTCCGTAGCTCCAGATAGGTCTGAGTATAGTCTTATAAATTAGAACTTTGTTTTCTATTGAGAGATGAGAGGTCCTGCTGAGCAGTAGGTATAGTTGACTGAATCGTCTGTGGAGCTCTTCTCTTTTAATACTAGTATGTTGAAGAGTATTTTATCTAAGACGAATCCATCTTATTAATCCGCTGTGTTTGATCTGGGTAAAGGAATGTTATTAAAAAGAATAGATGGGCAGAAGTAGCGGCGTAGGGTTAAAGTCACATTCGCCCCAGAATAAATATATAATTTTATTATTATTATAATTTATAATGACTCAATTAACATATGCATTTTCAATCTTGAAACTCAATTTGATGGACCTGTTGAGGTGCTAAAGACCTTGAATACCGCGAATAATATGACACGGGAGGAAGCAAAAATGGAGAGATCCCTCCATAAAATACCTATTCAAATTCAATTCGCTTGCAAATTTGGAACCCTCTAACTCAATTTTGACGGACTGTGGAGGTGTGATAAATTTAATAGCAAAAAATATTTGTATCCGACGTAATTTACCTTAACTATTTAGATTTACTAGATTAACCGGTGATATATGAATTTCTTTTCCGATTCTCTTCGATGCTTTGTTTTTGATATTTCCTTTATATAATATGATATATAAATACATAACAAGAGAGATCTAGTAACAGAAGATCCAATGGTTTGTAAAATTCGCAATACAAGTTTGAAATTAAAGCACTTCTTGTTAGTTATTTTAATTTCGTTACATTTTACATTGAAGTTTAATGCAACCATTTTAAAATTAAATTTGTTAATTGTGACCTCAATTACCTATAAAAACTTTTACCGTTACTCATTTTCGGAATACAAGTCACTTAAAATATTTTCTCTGTAAAGTTTCAATGCTTGAACTAATCTAAATTAATCACTTTTATAATCCTATAATTCAGCTATAGCAGAAGGTAAATAATATGGAAATGGGGTCTACCTTATCTATAGAGGTTCACTGTTACTCTTTGAAATATTCCTTTTACTTATTTTTTTTTTAATTATTTTTCCTCAAAGACCAGGCTCATTTGCATAATAAATTACAAAATTATTATTCAGTCAATATATAAAGAAGACTCAGGACATGACTGTGGTTATATTGTAATATTAAAATTGATGAGGACTTTTGTTTTTTTTTATGATTCTTAAAATCATTACTTTTATAGAATTATATTAATTAGGTTATAATATGTTATAATAATCAGCGTGCCCTCTTTAATGTGCTGGATAAATTCCCTTACTGAACTATTTCACTGAATGTGTATCCTTTTTTTTAATAAATACATTTCGACCATAAAGCTATAAAAATATACTAAACAATGGACTCAAACTGATAAAATGACATAAACCATAAATCAGTTTTGTTTCATATTATACATCTTTATTGTATTTTATGTGTAGAAAAAGTGTATTTTTGCCATCAAACTCTATCAAGAATAACAATAAACCAAAACAGCCTTAGAGCAGAAAATGGATCTTCCTAGGAGTATTCGATTTTCGGATAAACAACAATTAAAATATGTTTTGGCAATTATTATTCATAAGTAATAAATCTTAAAAATATATACATATTTTTATTCTTTGTTTTTCATGTTACAGATTTTATTCTTCATAAGTTTTTTTTTTCATCTTTAAAAGACTTTTCAAAGAGATAATTTCCCTTGCGAATTAGAATAAATCTTTTTAAAGTATTTGTAATTGCTTCACACTGTTTTACAAATATATTAATGTTCTCTAAAAACATCTGATTCAAAAATATTGGTTTCAAAAGAGAAATCACCCGAATTATGCATATTTTAGAATTTTTTGAAAAAAATAGAATTGAATAACATGAAACCCATATATTTTTTGTTATAAATTAAATTATCCACGATTTAACTAGTATTTCCTAAATAATACTGATACGAAAATATGTACTGCTAAAATTATACAGGATGTAATACGGGATTTACGATTTACGGAAAGTGACTTATATTGCAATTTTATTTTAATGATCCTCTGATTTTTATTTTAATAAAATCGCTATTTGTTATTTAGCCACGTATTTAAATTTAATTTTTTCTCCCACGTAAGCCGCCTTTACTGTTTTGGCATGACGTCATTTCGATATTGACATATAGTAGGCTTATCTACTGATTACTAGTGTTATTTTTATTTAGTTTTTTTTATTATTAAAGTAATTATCTATTATGAGTTATATTTCTTATTGTCCTTTTCCCGTATCTTATTACAAAAAATACTACTATAAAGATTTCTCAAAAATTGGTTATCCAAGTGACAAAAACTAGAAACATTTTGTTAAAGTAGAAAAGAGCTTCAGAATTATTATCGAATCTAAACAATAGATTATATTTTTAAAAAGATCACTTTTATGTAAATATAATGCAAGATACAAATTGTAATTTCATTAGATGTTATATTTATTCTGGAATACTACTTATGATAAATAATTAATAAGGTAATTTTATTTTTCCATTTGGAGAACAATATAGAGAATTATATATGATAAAAAATGATGGTGTCAGTGAAAAAAATATATATTTAATAAATATCTAAAAAAGATAACAGTTATAATAGGATTAAGCACCGAGTTCTAATTTTTTAACACAAAACCTTAAATAAGAACAGTATTAGGAAACTTAGCAATACACATAGTGTTTGTAGTAAAAAATCTGCATTTTAAAATATACTTACATAGATGTTCTAACATTTTTATACTCTACAGAACCGAGATCCGGGTTTGTAGCTAAAATTTTTGCTATCATTAAAGTATTGATTTTAGGTAAATGTAAATTTGCCACATTAATGAAACAGCTATGAAATACGTTTTAAAAAAAAAATACATGGAAAATTCTTACAGCAAAATAGGTAATAATTTTAAAACAGCTAAAAAGTTTGAATCGCTAAATCAGCGTTATTTGTTTCATGTCTATTTGACGTCACATATGAAATCATCATGGGGGCCTGCTTTTTCTTTCTGTTGATACACAGATTAGAAATCTTAGTTTTTAAAACCAAAATAAAAAATTGAACCTGTATTTATATTAATTAAAACATTTGGTTTCTGAGTTAACTAACAATAATATTAATATTATTTAATTTTTTGTTTTCTATTTCGTTAAATACCCTATTGTAAAATGAACTGTTAAAAATAATTCAGATCATAAGTCTAGGGTATGTATCATTGTTCTTCTCGTCTTGTAATGGTTTTTTATCCGTTCACATTTATCAGTTATATTTTCATTCCTATTCCGCTTCATTTCTCTTTTTAAGTCAATAAAAGGTGATGGAACGTAGGCAAACATTAAATAATACAAAGCTATTACATTTTTCATTTTGACCGCCCCTCTTCTCTTCCTCTCCCTTATCCATCATTTCCTAGATTAATGGAATCGTTTCATGATAAAATGGGCTTTGTCATCTCTCACAACAAATTGACATTCTGAAGGATTCTCGATTCTGAGGGTATAGCTCATTATTTTTTTAGATAAAATAACATTAGGCAAATCTTTTCAGATTTATTTTTCAGAAATTCATTGACAATTTCCTAAATAACAGATTAAATTGTAAGAAAATTTTATTTTTTCGATTCCAAAAAGTATTACAAAACAGCATTAGTCCACTGAACATTTTTCCGACAAATATGGAAAACACATTTTTTAATGAAAAAAAAAAACGCTGGAAATTCAGACTAAAGTTTTGCCATTGATTTTAAAATAAAATTTAAATAGAATAATATTTTTTCGAATAAATATTAGATAAAAATGTTTTATTAAAAAATAATAAAACAGAGTTGCGATGAAGAGGAACGAAAATAGATTTCAACTATTTATTTGACAGGTTAAGAACAGTATAAGATTTTTCTGGCCATCTCCTTTAATTTCACCTGTCAATCATCAATCTATATATGATTTTTTTTTTTTTGTTATTTTGAACGAATTATCTTCCTTTGATTAATGCAAAACAGTGATAAATTGTGAATTATATATTCTTTTAACAATAAAAACTTTGAATTAGGATTATAATATTTTGAAAAATATAATTTAGGAATCAAGGTCGTAAAAAAGGGATTTTCTTGATCTAATAATTATCTATGCATAATAAACTGTAAGGTCACTATTTGTACCACTATTTAAAAATATTTAAATAAATGTGCTTAATAATTAAAATTATTTTTTCTCAACTGCTAACTTGTTTCTTAATAATTATTTTGGTAGTTAATGGTTTAAATTCATAATTATTTATTCGATGCAACTACTAAACATACTGAATAGAAACAAATTGCACGGAACTGTCTGTTGGCGGATTATTTCTATATAAATTTTTTACTAAAACTATCTTAGTTAAAGAACAACTTGAAAAAGCGTAAGTTTTAATAAACTATTAGAAGTACTACTGAGAGTTTGTTCATTTGAAAATAGTTCTATTTTGTGACAAAATAGACAATTAAAAATATAAAATATGTAAATTAAAATTTTGTTAATAAGTTTTGTTATTATGTAAATTTTACAATTATAAATTATATAAAGTATTAAGTGATAATTAATATTCATATCTAAATACACTAAAATAGTAGTATCCGTAATTCTTAATCATTAAATTTGAAAAAATCTAAATACACATAATCTAATTAAATAACTACAGGAGAAATAACAAAATTCACTTATATTGGCTCATTAAGCTGATAAGAATTGTTGCTATTGTAATAAAAGTTTTATGAGTAAATAATATTGAACACAGTTTTCATCCGACATTCGAAAAGTTATGAAATTGTAATCTTGAACTCTGAATCATATCAATTAAAAATATAAATCACTTGTCATATTAATTGGATTTTAATTGAAACTGATTCAGGCCAATCACGACTACGGCTAATTAATACGGACCACACGTTCGCAATATCTGGCCTCAGCTCTCATCCCTTTTAGATTACAATAATTTATTTTTGATTTATTTGTTGGTTTTGTTTTTCAAAATCAATTTTTCCATTTTTAAGATTTATAATTTTCAGTGAAAAATCCCAGAAGCTTCTGAATCAGGTTTAGTAAATATTTTACATATTTTTATTACCTTTTACTTTTATTAAAAATCTAAAATATTATCTCCTTACATTTTATTTAATTTTTAATCATTTCTTTTTAATATTTGTATTTACATTTCTTACCAATGTGTATTACTTAAAATGTTAATATATTAAAATTATTTTTTAATACTCATTGGAAGTAGATGACCGTATAACGTAAATTGTAGTAAGATGGACCTAGAAGCGGTCAATAATGGCAAACCATTGTAGAAAAAACTATTTAATGTTAACCAACGTTTCAACGTTCAAATGTATCAACCTTTTACAATCAGGATCAGTCCTAATTGGATACCTTTAATTAGGGAAAACCTTGTAATCAATCTTGATTCTGACCAAATCATCTCCTCGAACAACCTTTTTTCTTTCTTTTTTTTAATCCTCCTCCCTTGCGGTTTCTGGCATACGGGGTGTGGCAGCTGTGTTGTAGTGCGCTGGAATATGAACATGCCACTGCTCCCAAAAATCCAAAATTTTTATTTTACAAAATTATTATTACAATAATAATGTTAGGAGGTTCCTTTTAATTATTATAGGGAACCATTTTAACTGTGGTGCAGCCCAGCGCGTTGAGCGCCTTACGGATGGGGCTGCCTGCACCTTGTTCACTGCACCCGTCCTTGTCCTGCAGTTTGCCAGCCCTCCTGGTCTGGATTAAGTCAGGTGACCCATAACATATGGGGCAGGCAGCGAGCACCCAGTAACACAAGTAAGATCTTTTCTACCAACCCAAATGGCGACCCTCATCACATCTCACCTATAGACCATTTTTACCCCCATATCTAAATTTTTACTTACCAATCCAACCTTATTATATTCTTTTTGGCCTCCCCCTTCCACCAGTTATTTCATTTTATTTGAATATATTAATTTTTCTCAATATCACTTTTTCTAACTAAACCCCTTCTGATAAAATACCTAGTCCTGGATCTAATTCCTTTATAACTTAAATTTTGAGGAAGGTCCAGTCCAAACATAGTTTGTCTGATGGTCTAATAGACATGGTGCGTCTAACCATTCCTTCATGGTTTGATAAGTCTCGAAAACCTCGACTGATATTTTCAACTGTAATCTCAGTGAAATGCAGTTTCCATATTTAACATAATTCCGCAGTTTAATTTTCGATTTATAAGCAAAAAATCATTTTCTTATTTCCTGACCCCGTTCTGTATGCTACAATATTTAGAACAACCTATTTTGTAGGTACAGCAGAACATGTTAGGAAGCACTGCAAAACATCTGGCTTATTTATTTCTGTAATAAACTAGTTTCAAGAAAATTTCAAATTTGAAACTACATCCAGAAAATAATTAGTCGGAATTGAATATTTACACACTAGTGTGATGAAGTAATTCTATAAAAAAAAAAGTCTGAATACAACTAACTACTACAAAATAATGTATAAAGTTTTAACACGCAAGCATTTGTACATTCTCACTACAGTTAGAATATCACAAATAGTCAGTGCATCAGATGGAATTTTGTTTGGAGTAGACAAGGCCGTACATATCATTTATATTCATCCAGGGATAACAAGAGAATCGTACTAGTCTCATTGTATCCTATACTTTCATGAATAATTTATCAAAAGAAGAACATCGCATACAAATACATAAAGTAGATTAGAAAACCTGAATAGAAAGCTGATTGAATTGATGAGAATGATCTGATAGAAGATTGAATAAGGATAAGGCGATCGGATGAAAAGATAGGCCATCGTATTTATGAGAAACGAGATTATTCTCATTTGATATTTGCTTTCATTCTCTGATCTTATCACAGGATCACTTACTCTCCTAAAAGCATCTCTTGTCAGGTTTATTAAATATTAGAAGGAACTTGGAAAAACCTTTATTCTCAAGTTGTCAAATTTCAATAATATCGCAGCTCACATGCTTAGTACATCAATATTTACATCACCAACTTTAAATATGTTTGTATTGTTGTATTTCATAAATTACCAGTCCAATTAAAAAAAAAAAAATGTTTTTGCATTAGATAGACTGTTTATTGAGAAACATTTTAGGCTGTATAATATTGTACATCATTATAATTTACAGTTTTAGTTGCGCATTATTATATTATATTATACATTGTACACTACTATTTCATATCATGCTATGAACCTCAGGATTGATAAGCATATAATAAAACATTATTAGCATAGATACATTTTTTGCATAGATACATAGATACATTCCCGTTGTGGAGCCATCTTCACTGTCACCATCACAACCAGTGGAACGGTCCCTCCCTGTTCTACAACATCTATATCAGCTACACTGCTGCTAATGTTAAAGTGCCTTTTGCAGACCTGGCATATTTACCTTACTATGCCTATATGGCAACAAAAGGTCAACAAAAATTCTGATGCATGTGATAATATTTTAATATGTTTTTTTTTCTAAAAAAAAACAAAAAAAAACATAAATTGTGTTTATAAATCATGTTTTAAAACCATATGTTCAGATCATAAATTTTGATTAAGTGTATGTAATTCACATGCTAGACAAGTGCGGCTCTCGATATTATTAATTCTTGAACCTCCCACTGTAAGGAACCGCAGCTGGACTCGAGAACAGAGATACCTCGTGGTTGACGCACTAGAGAGAGAGAACAAAAGTGATCTTATAATGATCGAATATCGAACAATATAAATCACTGTAAGTGTCCTTTTCAAAGGTAAGGTATGTAAGACAATTCTAGGGTGGGGGGCTTGCTTTTACTCCGTTTTCCAATTTTGATCAATTTAACTAACTTTAGTGCCTTCTTACTTGGAAAATGAAACTTAAAAATAAAAATTAATTGATAATTAAAAAAATACAATTAATTATCAATAGTTGTAAACAAGGACAACTAGTTGAGCATAAGGGAATTAGGAACCAGGTTATATGTATGAGAGAGGAGCCAACTGTACAAACAGATTAGATGACGTCATTGCAGTTATCTCATGTACACTGGCTTATCATTTTCAGTGTAATGGTGCAGTGTATTGATAAGGCTTCTGATGATATCGGCTATTCAGTCTCACCTCCGAAACAAGTAAATCAACTTCAAAGACTGAATGAACACGTGACTTCATAAATGGAGAAATTTATTAATTAGAGAATCTGAAAAATCCTCGCTGTTTGTATATTCACTTATTTAAATCATATGAAACTAATTTCGTCTATAGCCCAACGAAAAACAGTCATAATGTGGCAATACTCCCATACCTAAATGAATGAATTATTTTTAGTATAATTAAAAAGCGTCTGAAATTGAAAAACGGTGTGACCGTTAAAATGTCCTTTAGGCAAAGAAGGGACATTTATGTTTACTATGTATTATGTATACCTATGATTTTGTTTGAAATAATAAAATGAATAGAAGGGTGAGAAAAGATGGATGGAGAGACCATCTTGTTTTCTGTTGTAACTCTTCAGTTTCGGGTTCCCAGAAGGACCCGGACATCCATCCGTAGTTTCAGCGTCCAACCATCTCGTATTCGGCCTCCTCACTCTTCTCTTTCCATGTAGCTTCTCGGATCGGACCTTATTTGGGATGTCATCGCCGTGCATCCTCGCCACCTGACCTGCCCATCGGAGTCTACCCAACCTTCTAAACCTGACAAAATCATTATCTCTGTACAAAGCCGATAGTTCCGCGTTCCTCCTTCTTCTCCATACATTGCCCTCTCTAACAGGTCCAAATATTTTTCTCAAAATAGACCTCTCGAAGACCAAGAGTCTTGCTTCACCGGCATTAGTGACGGTCCAAGCCTCGGGTCCGCATATGACAACGGGGCGTACAAGTGTTAGATAGAAATTTACCTTGGTCCCATTAGAGAGCAACTCGCTTTTGAAACTTCTTGCCAGGTCAGAGCAACATCGGCTGGGAGCAGCGATCCTCCTGCTAATCTCCCGAGAGATATTGTTTTGGTCGCTCACTTCGGTTCCCAGGTATATGATGAAACGGCTCACCCTCTCGAACTTGATGGTCAAACAATTTGATTTATTTCGGACTATTTGGAATATATTGACTCTAATGTATTTGAAGTTTTTTTATTGTCAAAATGAGGCTTTAGTTTCAATTTTTTATTGCGACCATTATAATTTATTTTTGCTTTTAAGCTATTGGCTTTGAATTTAAATATCTTTAAACGTCACTTCAACTATTTCTTAGAACATTGCTGTACTTGTATGGATAGAGTGTAATAATAATTTTAACTTTTTTTATTCTTATCTGGTCTGTGGTTACTTCTTATGATCTTTAATTATTGGATTGTTTTCGAGAGGAACATATTTGTCAATAAGCATTTATTTATACTTTTTTTTAGTCAATTAATAAAAAAATTAACATTAGATAGTAAACCTCATATTTTACTCTTATCATCTTCATTGTGTTTTTGATATCTTTTCGCAAGATGTTTTAGATATCCTAGCAGGTTTTGCAATGCAGAAACCCCAGATCCATTTCACGGCCGAACGATTTAGTTATTACCAGACAAATACAGAAAACCAATTTCCCTGCCGTAATAGTGTGTGACATATTTTTGTAGTTTTTACACATGAGTAACTATACATAAAATATTTCATATTTAAGTATATTTAGTATTTTTATGTAAAAATTAAGGAAATAACTATAGTATATAATTTTTATGTAAATAATTAATTAAATCTAAATAGATATATTTTTTTGTTCCAGCTCTTGTTGTTATCGTTGAGGATTTCCCGTTTCAGATAGATGTTACTTAGTATTTGTTAGTGTAAATAGTTTAAAATATTTTAAAGTTATTAGCTACGAATTAGCTTGCCAAACTGTATGTCATCCATTTGTTAAAAACTAATACGAATAAAAAAAAAATAGTGGTAATAGTTTTACTAGCGACCGTCCCATACAGATTAATACGAATTAAAATTATGCAGCTACACTATTTTCCAGAAACGTGCATTTAACATGAATTACTGAGTGTGTTACATTTAAGTTTCTTAATTCTTAAGGTCATCCTATGATTCTCGCAAGTTCATAGTATAAGTAAGATTATATTCGTATGATACAGACAGGTAGAGAAATTACACATTGGTATCTTTTAAAAACATTTTTACAATATGAGGTTGTGGCCATCTTCTTTTCATGCGCCTCGGAGGACTGTCATTAGTGAAAGAAATAGCAAGGTTTGGGACTAATGGGTTTGAGTGGTTAGGGAGTTTATTGTGGAAGAATTGATATCTGGTTCGGGCTAGATTGGTTAAAAAAGGAACATTTAGGTCTTTATGTATGATTTTATTTGCAACTAAGTAAGGAGCATTGAGAGTTTTAGGAAAGATCTTGGATTGAAAGGATTGGATACGAGAGGAATTCAAAGATTTAGTGGAACCCTAAAGCTCAACTCCGTATTTCCAGATGGGCCTTATTATTATCATGTAGATCAGTCTTTTTTTTAAAGAATTGGAAGCTTATACAGTTAGTCTAGTAAGTGCTGTAATAGCTTGAATCGACGTGCTGATTCCAGTCCTTTAGTTAGCCAGTTAAGTTAGCCGTTTGTCAAGATGTAGTCCAAGATAGCGTATCTGTTCTACAGGAGTAATAGCAACATTATTAAAGTATATTGTAGGGCAGTCGGCAGGTTTTCAACGAAGAATACTAATCTTGAGGAACAGCGGATTTAGAATAGAGGGATAAATAGGAACCATTGTGGTTTACTTAGAAACGGATGATGAGGAAGTATAGGGTGTTTTTTTTAAGCCCGATAGAACTTTAAATTGTAAAAAATAACACAAAAAATTAAATTGTAATCAAAATTTTTTTTTATTCGAAAGATCAATACGTGACATTAACATTTGAAAATGATTTCGGGCATATGGGCACCGCGGCTGTTCTTGACGAAGCGCATTCTGGA
>NW_027107369.1:0-3238 GCF_000696795.3 Halyomorpha halys | reverse complement strand
CGCTGAACACAATTTTGCGATAAAACAACGGGTCAGTTGCCAACTGCTCTAGAGCCCAATCGGCGAAAGAACGACGCATATAAGACTATTCATGATGATTTGTCAGAGTATACTGAAACAAATAAAAAACAAATTTTGATTACAATTTAATTTTTTGTGTTACTTTTTACAATTTAAAGTTCTATCTAGCTTAAAAAAACACCCTATATATGGGAGGTAGGAATTTACGGAGTTTATTAAGTAGTCCTGGGTGCTAGACTCTATCAAAAGTCTACCCTATATCGAAAAAGACGAGAAAACGTCCACCACACGATGACATTGCTGGTTAGTGGAGTGGGATGATCGGAATCCAAACTAGTGACCTGGGATTATATGTGTTGGAATCTAGGGTAAGCTCAATAATTAAATCCGAAGAAAATTTGAATTTGTGGTTTTAGAACTATTTTTTTCATTACATTAACTCCGACGTTGGATAAACAACAACAAATTTCTAAACGGGTTGAAATGAAACTTCTGAAATCCAAATATACAGTAAAACTCTGTGAATCCATCTTCGCCACTCCCATTTAACGTCTTAAATCTGCAACTTACAGAAGTTCGATTTTGGCTGTAAAACCTGTTAGATCTACTGTCTTTTCCTCCTATTATATTCATCTTTAGTTGTAAATAGAAATTTGTCATCTATTCTTGTTTTGTTTTTTTCATTTTTGAAACATTAATAAATTCATATAATCAATTTATAAAAACGTAATAAACCCCTCATAAAGCAAAAATTCACTAAACTTAATCAAAGTACTGATTTAATATTTACAGACGAACTTTTTTTATGACATGCCAAAATTTAAACACCGACCCTAAAAATGAATTCTGTGAATATATATTTTTTTTCATCCAGGGAATAAATCTGGATGGAGTTAAGCGAGTTTAGCAATCGGTCAGTTCATATTATAAAATAAAATAAAACAAAAATGATATAGGTAGAGAGGAATCTCGCGTTATGGCCAGGTCTGGTAGAAATGAGAAATAGAGGTATTCGTGCTATAATGGAAGCCGAAAAATAGAAAATATTTAAAGAAATATAAATAAATTTACGTAATAAAATATACTTTATCAAAAAAATAATATTGTACATAGATTATTGACAGTAATAATCAGTTATTGATTTATAAATATACGTTTTTCATAAATATCAATCATATCATAAGTTCATTTGTTCTGCCATCATAATTGTTAGTAATGAAAGCAACTAGCAACATTTTCACGGACTTAATAGACTATTTATGCCCCTCTATCAAAGATGTGTTCATAAAGTACAAAATTACTAGTGAACTGTCAATATGCCTTATTCCTTTAATTATTGTTAGTTCTACAGTATCAGAAAGCAAAATAACTATTAGGTAGGTGCATATGAAATGTAGAACTTTTAAGTGAATATAAAACTGCATATATTTTTACCCAAGCTGTTTATGTAATCAAAATATGTTTCATTCGCTTTAATACACTTTTCCCAGCGGAACTTTAAAGCATAGAAGGATGTCTTAAAAAAGTTCTGATCTTAAGAATCAATAAATTCAGATATCAAATGTTTAAGGCTGTCTTCATTTTTATACTGTTTAGCCCGTAATATCATATCCAAGTGTTTAAAAATAATGAAAATTGGTTGGCGAAAGATCCAGTGAATAGGCAGGCTGCTGCAAAATTTCATATTTTAATTTATTTAATTTCGCAATTGTTCTGGGGGATGTATGCGGCCATCACCGCCGTTTCGGGTCTTCCTCGCGGTTCGTCTTGTAATGAAAAATCACCAGACCGAAATTTTTCAAACCAATTTTTCGATCTGTAACTTTTATATTGCGTGCAACTTTTGTAGTACTTTGTAACACTTATGAGAAAATCAGTTTTGTTCAAATGTAACTCAGGTGATGGACAGTACGATTATAAATGAGGATATGCCAAAAACAAAATCAGAAAGAGGTATATTTACATGTAAAAAAAAATCAGACATTTCATATGCACTATTATCTTAGATATTATCTCCTTATTTTATAACTAGCTGACCCGGCAATACTGTACTATTGCTGTGTTTGAGGATAGGTACAGATTTAATAATCACAATTGATTATTTGATATTATTGTTGAATTATTGTATTTAGTTAAAATTAAACATTTACGTATACTTTATTATTATGATATAATAAAATAAAATAAAACAAAAATCAGATAGGTACAGTTGAAGTTTTGTAACATAAATTGAACCAATATATGCCATTACATTTATTTATAGAACCTCAATAAACTTTAAAGGGAATCATTAATATTCTTTTTTTGTATTCTACGGAAAGCGACGAAACTGCTCCCTGTGTCAGTACTATGAAAGTGTATTAGTACTATATTGAAACAATTGAGATTGATTAACATATCAAAGTTTAGTAAAATATTTTTAGGAGTAAAAAAAAAGTTGATATTCGTTTTTAGCCCTTTGATAAACACTAATTTAAAAAAAAAATAGAAAAAACTTCTACATTATTTAACCATTTTATATCAAACTTGAAAGCGGTGTTTTAAGGGCTTTATAAACTGCACCAAAGGGCTTAAAACGAATCTAATTAAACCGGACATATCAAATAAAACGTTTAAATTGTTTTCATTATTTGAAACCCATATGCCTGTTCAGCTTCTAACCATGAAAGCATATATTCAGCTTTCCAACGGTTATATTAATGCAGAAATTAGCAAAAATGAAGAGGAGCTATGAAAAATAATCACTGGAAGAAAAAATGTAAAAATTTGAAAATATTTTAATTCTTTGAAAAATTGTGTTTGGTAGTTTGAGACAACACTAAAAATGAATATGAAATGTTATTCTTTAAAAAAAAATTGTTGTACTACTTTTCCACAAGCCACATTATGTTTTTACATTTTTTTATTAAATATATTGTAGCTTAATAGAATCATTAACACTTTTTTCGTATTATTTTAAAAGAGATGAATCGATTGGTGTACAATAATCATGAAAAAAAGTTTATTTTCTGAGTTACAAACCAAAAACGTTAAATTTTTCTCTACTCCATAATTCGGGTTTAAACCTTCCAATGGTGAGAGGGGACATTAAAAAAAAACAAAAAAGCGCGTAAATTGGTTTAGTAATTCAAAAGTTTATTGTGGACCAAGATTCGACCATTCCCATTTATATATATGTATATATAAGTTAAGTATTGGCAAAAGCAAAATGTCAAAA
>NW_027107368.1:2763-3075 GCF_000696795.3 Halyomorpha halys | reverse complement strand
AAAAAAGGTGCCGTAGCAAAAAAAGTTTGGGAACCACTGACCAAGTTGACAGGAAAAATTAAAACTTTCAAATAAACTGAATTGGTTTTTGGAGATTTTTCATCTGTCCCCCTTCACTTTTCAGAATTAGATACATAAACGGTTGATACAAAAAATATAATTTGTCATTGAAAAACGTTTTTATTTTTAAAATTTAAATTATTAACTATTTTTTTCCATGTGGAGTCAATTATTTATTTATTTAAATCCACAAATGTCAATGTTTTTGTTATTAACTTTAATTTTATCTTTTATTAAAAATTATTATTTTTA
>NW_027107368.1:0-1403 GCF_000696795.3 Halyomorpha halys | reverse complement strand
CTTTCCATCTATTCACATCTTATTTGAAACTTTTAATTTTTTATTCTTCCGAAATTGGGTGGACAGAAGGTGGTTGAAGATACGGGATTTGAAGGTTGGAAGGGTATTAGAACTACGAATGAAGGTGGGAACAGAATTCCATAGGAAAGAACGGATTAGGAAAGATCTACCAAAGGCTGCGGTTCGAAGGGCAGTTACATGTAAGTCTGAAGGCCATGAAAATTGAAATTGAATGATATCAGGGATGTACGATGGACGGCGGGATTGGATAACATGGTAGAGGAAGAAAGCAAAAAAATATTTGCGACAGAACCCCACCTTCTGTCGCAAATATTTTTTTGCTTCAAGCCACTTCAACTCACTCATAAAATCTTGTAACAGAAGCGTCCCTTTATATTTTGTTTTTAATTCATTCAATTTTCTATTCATGAATTAAGTTTATTTCTCTATTTACTTAATTCGCTTTCAAATTTTGAGATAATTTCTGATGATTCCTAAACTAAAGGAAATGATTTAATGGTTGTTGAATATAGTCCTGTCCCGGACCTCACGAAGCCATTTTCTTTTCAGACGACTCGAAGGATTATCAGGAATATATTCAGGCCAGTAAAATCAGGATTTTCGGAGAAAATAAATGTTGGTAAGCAGATCGTTTTGGTTGCTACATTCGACATCAAATTAAAGTTAGTTTTGTACGTCCTTTCAAAAAATCCATCATGGAAATAATAAAAGACAATGAATTTGAAAATGTCAAACTTCGGCAATCACGAGCTTAAATGATAAATTTAATCTCCAAAATTACAATTAAATTCGAGTTATTAATTGCTACCATATAATTTAAAAACGAAAATTCATAAAATTACCTCTCAATTGAATAAAAAAATAGAAGATAAAATTAATTTAATTTTAGGAATATAAAGAGGTTCTTACGAAAGTGTATGTATAACAGCAAAATACATCTAACTTTTAGTGTTGATCAAACTGCACTAAACCATTTACGGAGTTATGTGCTAATTTTTTTTTAATCATTTATTTATTGTTATTTACAACTGTATAACATATATACAACAAGTAAATTTGCTGTAGGTGACATAGTGGCATGATACAAACATGTGGAGAATCTACCCATTGATAGAACTCCAATAACATTTCTAGAGGAGAAGATCTCAAGGCCATCTTCTTTTCAGACGCCTAGGAGGATTATTAGGTAATGAAGGAGAAGCTAGGTTAGAAACAAGTGGATTTAGGTGGATGGGAAGTTTTCCATGGAAGGAATGGTATCTGGTTCTGGCCAAATCGGCAACATATGGGACATTGAGGTTATGATGGATGACTTGATTTGTGACAAAGTAAGAAGTATTAAGGATTTTACGAAGGATTTTGGACTGTAAGGATTATGTGCT
>NW_027107367.1:1605047-1605517 GCF_000696795.3 Halyomorpha halys | reverse complement strand
CCCCACTCTTATCTTAACAGCCACATCCCTAAATGATCACAACCAATAATCACCTGATAATTCCTAAGGATCCTACTCACTACATGAATTGTTGAAATGCCCTCTTTAGCCCCTCACTTACCCAGTCCTATCCTCTAAACATGCATGATGCACCCAGAGTGATTAATTTACATTTGCAAACCTTTACTTGGAGTCTCCTCCCCTCGCCGCTAATTAGTTCTTCTCTACAAGAAATGGTGTTTGAACTGCTCGTGTCCACCAGACAGCTTACTCCCCAATTCACTCGGATAATAGACAGACTGCTCCCCTTTCACGTGATAGTTTGTCAATGTGCGGTCGCCTCTCTGCTTACATCCTCCTCAGATCTCACGAGTCTTCCTTCCTCCTTGTCTTCGCTTTTACGTGCTTTCTCGGCTCCTTTGCTCACGACCATTCCTTTGTTCATCCACTTCGTCTTCAGTTTCTGTTAC
>NW_027107367.1:1596869-1603171 GCF_000696795.3 Halyomorpha halys | reverse complement strand
GTCCCAGCTCCCCCATATTCTCTCTACTGTCCAAGGTCACGTGGTTAAGGCTGGTTCGAGGCTAGGGTCCAAAGTCCAAAAAGGCTCATTTACTGCGCCAGAACCGGCCTTTTATCCCTACTGATAATACTTATAATTTAATCAAAGAGGAAAAAGAGAAGGAGAAAAAAAAAACAACGAATACCTGAAGGTAAATAAACTATTGAATAACTTAAAATATCTCTGTGGCATTCATTATCAGACCTCAACCTTCCCCCCTCCTAAATTATGTTTAGAATAAAAATATCTTATAAATCTCAAATGAAGGCTTAAGATGTCTAGTTTTTAAAACCTGATGGTAGTAATAATAACTCCATTTTTAACACTTTATTTATAAATTCACATTTGTCTTCATATCGAAAACCACCAGCAAATGAGATACATAAGATAATTATAACATTGGCATAAAACAGACCGGTACCCATTGGCATCTCCTTCTGACTTTAATTAATTTCACTGATTAGCTAAGGAGATCCCTCATCCAGCTCCTTTTTAGTCTGCGGTACGTATTGTTGGGAATGTTTATTCTTTATCTTGTATCAGTCTATCGGTTTGATGGTAGAGTTTGTCATAAAATGTCTTTTGCATCGCTTTAATATGGTCTAGTACACTGGCTATATGTGTCTGTGTGCAGTTTTCTGTTTATGACTACCATAGAGATAGGGTAATCTGATGCAATGTTTTTGATTGTAATGTTTCCCACTCTTAATTTAAAAATAAAAAATCCTACTCCTGAAATGTTGGAGGAAAAAAAAAGAATATTTTCTTAAAGTATCTATGGTGAAAAAGACTAAAATTATTGATTAGCATAAATATCAAGTAAGAAATACTTTATCTGGATGTATAAAATGATCGCGAGGTAAATCGTTAAGGCTGGTTAATCACCTGCTGGCCGAAACCAGATCGAGACGGAAGTGCTGAAATGAATACGAGTGGTTCATAGACCGCTGAGAGCTGTTGTCCGAAATTCGTGGGACGGTGCTCCGCGCTAACGGACAAGAGGCCTTGCCACGCCCTACTGCGAAGGACATTTCCTAATCCTGGCCCTCCCTTGTTGGTCTTTTTGTACTCAGCTTACTTCTAACTAGAACCTCTTTGGCTAGGCCTTGACATTAGGTACTGCTGCAGCTAAAATTAAAAGTCCTCGTCCTCACGCCCTTCCTTGAATCAGAAAAACAAGTCAGTTTTTTAAAAAACATGCTTTTAAGTTTTTACCCCAGAGCGTCGTTAGTGGTATCAATGAGTAACTTTTACTCACATAAAAATACATAACATACTATCTACATAAAATACCATTTAGTTATAGGCATATTTAAAAATGGTTTTATAAATAAATATATTGACACATATTACCAAAACAGTTTTCGCTGTACTTTTTTTTTTTTAATTGTAAGTTGATACATTAGAAACTTTGGTATTTTGAATAGGAATCTACAATCTAAAAAATCACTACAATAAACAGGAAGTTACCTGTGGAAGTAATGGAAATGGAGGTGAGGTAAACAATTACTATAATTCCCTTCCAGCCCAACCTCCACCAAGATAACATATCCCTAACTAGGAAATACTAATAAATATTACTAGTCTGGTTTATTTACCTCACAGTTTCAGTCAAAGCTATTGCCTTTGGTCCTTTTTTGGGGGATTATTCTACAAAGAGCCACTATTGGTGAAGTTCATTATTAGTACTTTTTTTATGATCCCTTCCTAGTCATTTCTGCCAAATGGGGGAGGGGGATCTAAAGGTAACCAACCTATCCATTTTATGGGACAACCACAGAAAAAAATGTTGACCCTCCAGACTGGATTCAAACCAGAACCCCTACAATCCTGGGACAGTCCCTTAACTCCCTCAGCTACAAACATCACCACTATTAGTTCTTTTGCCTAAGATGAAATTAGTATCAATGAGGCAGGTTTGCTGGAAAAAACCAAGCACTTATTGGCAACATTGAGTTCAAGTTACTCCCACCAAGTGGGATGGTAATGGTATTGATAAGTAAAAAATTACTCACTACCATTTAAAACTTACTAGATATCTCTGATCATGACAATGAAAAATATCTGCTTTAATGGCTGTTGGTAGACAATTATGTTGGGGACACAGCTGGTCGCTCATCCCTACCACATGTTGAGGGGTGGGACAAGTCAATTTTACTCAATAATTACAATTCTAGAGTTAATAGACCGTTGGTTTTTTTTTAAATTAACTTTTTCAATAGGTCTTGTTTTCATGTTTTTAGGAGTAACCACTGAGTAAAATCATCTTTTTTTGACAGATCTGAAACTATAAAGGTCCTCTGTAATATAATCAGTGAAAAGTAATTACTCACTATTACTGCTAAGAAAGCAAAATGGCTGTTTTAGAGTAAAACTTTGAATACTTAATATTTGGCAGCCTGTTATATATATTATATAAATACATATAAATCTCTATACAGGAATAAATTTTTGCCAACAGAATTGTCCTCAGAAAATGAAGTTACTACGATACTTGGACAGGTCTAGATAAACTCTGTGGGTCTGCCATAAAACAAAAGTCAGCCTCCTCTAAGACCAGATTTGAAATAACACTGATTTTGATATAATAATGCTAAGTAGATGCCTTTACATGCTGGATTACCACAGATTCAAAAAAGTTTAAAATTTCTTCAGCATCCTTTAAGAAATATAAATTTCCACAACTAACATCCCTATCTTTCACAAACAATGAGGTCACATAGGTTATGTAGGTCATATTTATGTAGATTTAGAGATAAATTTGAATTAACGTTTAATTGATTTGTTACTTTTTCAACATATATCCTGTAAATAAGGTCATTCAACCACTTTAAAAAAATTGTATTAACAATTCTGGACCCACAGGCCATTTTACGAGATTTGATTAATTGTACTCAGGGGACCTTAAAAGGTGTATTTCCAATGAAAACTAGGGTTCAAATTTTTACATGATTTCACTAATATGGTAAGTTAAAGCAGTAAAAAGTTTTTGTTATTTTTGATGAAACATTTATTTTCTCCTTCAGTTAATAATTAAAATCTTTCATATCTCATATTTATCCATTTTTTCTTTCACTTACCAATATATGGAATATAAAGTAAGGGAAAGTACTGTGATCAAACAATATTTCAAATTTGAGATTTAGATGGAAATACAAGTTTTAGGTTCCCTGATTCAAAATAACCAAGTCTCACAAAATGGTCTGAGTGTGAACATTCTAGCATAAAAATGAAGTCATACAAAAACTTAAATTACACACTTAAGGCAGGTATATGCCTGGGATGTGACAGCAACATTTTCGTTAAAATAGACTGACCGGAAATGCCACTTTATAGAATCGATTTTTCAAAAATGTTTAATGATTTTAATTGAACTCATCCAGTCAAAGTAGAATTAAATTATCTTTAATATCAGCTAAGTCTTATCCTCATTGAAATAGTCTGACTGGGCTTAAGTAACTAATTTTTAAAAAATTTAGACTAACTTTAATTTTTTTTAAATAAATAACAAATTCTCATTGTTGGAAATAATAATGGATGGTTAAATACCAAGTACTAATAATTTTATGAATAATTAAAGGAGAAAAATGGAAAAATATAGAGAAGTTCGAATTAGAAAAAAAACCAAGCCCACTCGATCTTCCCAATCGCAAACTTTGTTTATGACTTCATTATATTTTGTTATACTGTAGTATTCTTGGCAGAAAGAAGTTTAAATCCATTATATCCATCTCAGGAACCCTAAATATTTATTTTTATAGCAACAGAAATATAAAAATATTTTGTTTGAAGTTTTCCCCCTTTCTCATCTCAGATTTTTTTTAAATAAAAAAAAATAGAGATAACTTGAACACAAACCCACCAATTTACTCAAAACTTGAGGACATAAGTAGGGTGGTAAGTGAAAGTTGCGAAATCGGTGCACCAGATTTTTTTATTATCGCTCAATGACAGATGGTTAATTATTTGAAATAATTAAAAATAAATATAGCTTAGAGGAAATGTTTTTGAAAGTTCAGCAATCAAGCCCTATCAAACTATTTCAAAGAGGATAAGACCTAGCTGATAGAAGGATAAGACCACTTGATATGAAGAGTTTAATCAAAATCATTGGAGCCATTTAAGGCAAAATACATAAAATCAAAGACGTAACGTGGCACTTCAGGCAATTCAATTTTTAAAAAAAATTACTGTCACACCCTTGACATGTATCTCTCTTAAATACAAAATTTCCATTTTGTAAAACTTTTTGTTTCTGAGCTTGTCCGTTCACACACACCATGCACAAACAAACCATTTTGAGATACTTGATTGTTTGGACCAGAGGACCTTAAAACAATTTCCATGAAAAACTTGGATTCCAAATTTATTAATACCACAATACTTCCTGTTAATGTATATTTCATATGAAGGTAAATGAAAGTAAAAACAATATTTAAATTACTGCTCGAAAATAACGAGTGAATAATATTTCAGTATACTTTTATTCATTCATTAAATCTATAATCTATATTATAATTTTTAAAATGACAAAAGTATAGGTTAAAGATATTCAATAATATTAGCAATATAAAAACATAACTTTAATATATTTACAATAGACTAGTTAAAATCAACTAATTTATCTACACATCATTTAATTTCAGACTTCAAATCAAATTGTTTTCTGTAGAAAGTATCAATAACCTGAGCATTAGGGACTTCATTTTCCTGAGCAGTTTTATAAAAATTTTCTCGACCACGCTTAACTTTCAGTTTTAAGCTAGGATCTGTATGAGTCATATTCTTTGCTTCCATTTCTTCTTTTATTAATTCCTGAAATAAATAAAATTAATGATTAATACAATACTATTGAACCCTAATTTTTTTTTTCTTTGAACGAAGTAATGATTAAGAGTACTGAATGGTACATCCTTGAGGCATTTTTAGCCTTAAACTCTTCCTCAATTTATTTTATCAACTTATAACAAAAACATTTGGTGAATAATAATGTAATAATATACTATGAAAAACCTCTACAGGACTAGATAATTAGTTAAGGATTTTTTAGTTAAAAAGAAAAACTAAATAAAAGTATTTACATACTAGTGAAACTAAATTTTAAAAGAAATAAAGTTTATACGTATTGGATCTTCAACCCAAGGCTCAGGAAAAACTGGAGCAGGAAACTAGCAGTACTTTTACAATACAAAGTGTTTCAATCAAATACTATCATAGTAATTATTATAAATACCAGCCATATATAATGCACTAGATCTAAAAAAAAGGCGACCAATAACCCATAACCTTCCTAAAGCGATCAGTATTTGTCTTCCTATATAAATACCTATTTTCTTATGCCTACAAGTCATGACTATGTATCTGCATATAATTTATATCATCCCTTCAACTTGCAGTCTACTTTACTAGACAGATGTGGAGAGCACAGTAAAACATCTCCAGAGCTTTGTGATAACAATGGAAGAAGACGAACTGTAAGGAATATCCAATATTTATTGCTCTATACAGTAAATAAAAATCATATTACAGACACAAAAATAATATAAATAAATATTTATTTTGACCTGAATCATTTTATGAACAATAAATACCAGAATTAAAAAACATGTCTGCCAATAAATAAAATGGACAATGAGTTTAAATCAAAAACAATCAGCAAAACATTGTTTCATATTTTACGAAAGTTTCCTCTAAGATTCTATTAATGTAGATTTCAGTATTTAATTAACACCTATGATGAAATTTCTATACAGGGGATGTATAGAATAAATTTCTAAAAACTATATTTCCATTAAGTCTTCAGCAATATTCAACAAAGGGAAAGTACACCTCAAAAGCAACAAAAAAGTCCACATAGACAAGGTTCCATTTCTTGACAGAAAATGAAAAAATTGATATATAGTTTTTTTAAGCAAGTTACTTTTTTTGTTGAAACAAAGCAAATAACTGAGAAACTATTCAAGTTATGTAATTCTAAATTGCAATATAGTAAACCAACAACTAAAATTTGTCTTAAAACCATTTGGAGGGTGGTTTAATGCAGCTAAATAATGTCAAGTTTTGTTTTTGTTCTCCTACTATACTACAGACTTTCCACTTATATAAAATCATGCACTAAACTATATTCAGTATTTTCATTAATTAAAGTTAATTTATAAATTTCACCATTTTTAAGGAGACTAATTCATTCTGTCTACACACTAAATGTGCAACAAAAATCTTATACACCCATGATACCACATACAGCAATAACCTATAATATA
>NW_027107367.1:1578856-1596819 GCF_000696795.3 Halyomorpha halys | reverse complement strand
TATATATTGCGATTCAATAAGCAAGATCAAAGTATGTGAAAATTTATACTCCTAAAACTATTTTAATGTAATGGAATGATGATATATTAATAGAATTACAAGCCTAACTCCATTATAAATCACAATGTTAATTGTAGATTCTTTAATAAAGAGAATTAGGGAGATTAAAAAAAATTTGTGCTTTTCAATCATTACTTACTGTCAACAAAGGTGGAAAAGGCTTTGAAGAAGGTAAAACTTTTACTTCAGATTGAAATGAACTAACTTTATCCCACAGTGCTTTTTCATCTGTCTTGGAAATTAACCGATAATCGGCTTTATAAGAAACTCTGTGCAGTTCAATTAACTTAGGGTATCTTCGCCCTCTGAAAACTTTTTCAACCCAAGCTCTGACTCTTCTATCTACACCAGGCTAAAACAATATGGTAAAAATAGTACATTAATGTAGATCAAAAACAAAGAAAATAATTATAATTACTCAGTATTACCTCAATTTCTACAGCTTCTACTTTGACTATTCTAAAGAAACTGGGTTCAGGATACCTATCAAACACATGTCTTTTTACTAATCTTCCAACACCGAAGTTTTTCAAGTTTCCCAATATTTCCCAAAGTGGTTTTCCGCAAAAATCAGTTGTTCTACCAATGTACTTAATAGGCATTTTAAAAATCTTGTTATTGGTAAGGTAATAACAGGTTATTCTGTTTAGGTTATATTGGCTACTATCGATACTGTCAAGATCGTTGTTTAATATCGTGTTATCAGTATTAATGATTATCTTTGGCAAAATATTAGTATTTCTAACTGCAGACCTCAGGTCCTGACTTTTCTTTAATTATTATCAATGAATATTATGGTTGTCCATTTCAAACTTTTAGTGTGTATGTTGTAACCCATAAACCACTTGTTGATTCATAGGTTTCCCTGTCCTTTGTAAATGTCATAGTGCAGTTAGTTCTAGTTCAGGATAACTGTTTCTATTGTGAACGAGATGAAAATAGTTTCTCCTGTATGATTAGAGTTAAAGAAGGATAATCTGGCATAATACTTTTTTTTGAAAATGGTTGGAAGTGACACAATTTTGGAATTAAGAAATATTTTTCATTCAGGACAGGTAAACAATTTTTTGAATTTTCATTAATATTGTTATAACAACCCTTTTCACTTTAACCAGTATTTTGAACTTCTATTTTAGGTTGAACCTACATCATGGATTCAGAGACTTTTTGGCAATGTAGAAACAGGTCTGATACTCAAAGATGTCTCATTAGATGTTAAAGCTGGTGAAGTATTTGCTGTCCTTGGGTCAAAAGGTGAATAATTAATCATTATTTTATATGTGATATAGATAGTAAGAACTTGGGAACTATAACAATGATAAGTTTATCCTGCCTATCCCATCATTCTTTTTTAAAAAATAAAATAAATTTAGGTAGCCGTGTTTTCTGAGTAAATACATGATAAAAATCCTGATATAACTAAATGCTACGAGGACAGAATACTAGTCAGAACCCAACCATCTTCTCGTATTATTATTATTGCTTTAACTAAATTGTAGCTGTTCTTTTAGGCTTGCTCTATGGGTATAAACTAATTGAAACTTTTTAGGTGATGTTAGATCTAAATTGTTGAAATACGAATCACTTTATGATATCAGATAGTAATTGACAACAATGGTCAGCCATTGTGTATGTGTGAGTAGACACTCAACCACCAGTTGGGCAGTTGTGAACTTATTTATTCAATTAAATAGTAGTGTTTGTATAAAATTACATGATGATTCTCCTTCAAAAATCTCCTACTGAAATTGATTTTTCTTTCACATTTTATATATATATATACCCTGGTGCTGCACTCCACCAGGGATCAGACCGCCTGTCATTTCTCTGTTATGAGAGACATTAAAAGAGTTCTAACATTAGAATTATAACAATAGAACAATATACTGAAAGAACTCTTCCGGTTTTTATCAGGACTTATTTTTTTGTAACTGTTCCTAAGCACTACTCCTACATGTTGGGGTGGTCATGTACTTATGTGTATGCAATGTTCTATTGTTGCCAATTATAACTTAATAACTTGAGTTTTAATTTTTTTTTTTTTTATACATTGAATACCATATAAAATATTTCCTCACTTTCCCTTTTTAGGTAGTGGCAAAAGGACATTGTTGGATGTGATATCACGTAGAGCTCATGGGGCTACTAGAGGACAGATTCTTTTTGACGGTAGCCCCTTGACTCTTAGCTGGTTTCAACAGACTTGTGGATACGTTACTCACAGAACAGATCTTATTCCGTCTCTAGATACAGAACAAACACTGTACTATGCTGCCAACTTAAGTTCTGGAGAAAAGGTAAACAAGCTACTATAAATATTAACTAAATTTGTTCCATTATAATTAATTGCACATTAGTTGTAATACTTGTAATCTTCAATGTCATTGACAATTTCAATAAGTTCTCCTCGTCGGCTTGTTGAAAAAATCCTTTTATATATTTTTTCCACATGACCTTTAATAAACTTTCAAGCTCATCTAAGAAATAGTGTACAGCTCATATCAGAAATTTCATTTCTCATGTTACTTAAACCTTTGATTTGAATGTTGAGTCCTGTGTCATTCGTATTTCTAATTATGATATAATTAACTTCAGATTTCCCCATGGAACAGTGATTCCAAGGTGTGTGTGTGTGTGTGTATTTTTTTCCATTACAAATCATAATAAGAAACCAAGCAGGTATAAATGATTAAAATTATTTTTTTAAGTTATACCAAGCCTTATTAGATTCATGGTCACGTATGATGGTTTGAGGGTGAGAAATTCATTCAAGTATGAACAAGAGGAGGCTTTGGACTTAGGATGGTCGATTTCAATCAAACTATTTTTGGTGATACTAGGTCAACATATATTAAGCACTTGTCATCAAGAGTTCTTGTCACTGCATGCGCCTAAAAAAATATTTTATATAATTTAAAAAAAAAAATTATATTATCTTATGCCATCTTTGTCCTGAATATGGTTATTATATTACAATCAATTTTGTTTTCTATAGAATAAGAACAAAAGATTTTTGATTGTACTAGAAGGGTCTAAATTTATAAAAAAAAATTCAAAAACTGCAAGGCACTCCAAACCAAAAAGCATTCATTCTCAAAAAAATTTACATTGAAATCAGTGATCTCTTGTCCCTAGTGAGTCCATTTTAAGATAGAATTCATAGTGTATATATATTTTTATGAATTTAGAGGTATATTACTTTTTTATTTTGTAGTATTAAATATAAACAATTTTTTATTTGATTTTTAAAATATTTTTTCTTAGAGAAATCATTTATTTATTTAAGTTTTATACCTATATATATCAAAGGATGTAGTTAAACAATAATTATATATGATATATAGAAGTATTAAGAAAATAAAATTAATTTCAGTAAATCAATTTTTCAATCTATACCACTTTTTGTTAGAGGTTATTTTTAGTCCTTGAAATTCTAATATTTTTTAATCTAACTTTTATTGAATTTTATCATAATGTCTTGTTACATGTATGTATTTCTATAGATATCCCCTTATTGTCAGGTTTCTAGATACACTTGCAGTACAAGAGTTCGCCAAATGCTAAGTGACTTAGCTCTAAATCAAGTTGCACATCATTGTGTTTCAAGTCTCAATAAAAGTCAATATAGAAGATTGGTTATTGGAATTCAACTAATTAAAGATCCAGGTAAAATTCTATGCAAGCTGTATTTTTTCTTCATTTGCACTCCTAACATAACATATATAGTTTTTCTCCAAGACAAGGTCTGCTCCAAAATCTGCTGAATTTGAACTCAGAAAAATTAAATTATTTGAAAAAGTTTAATGTAGGAAGTTAATAAAGTGGATAATATTCCTGATAATTAAATGAATTGTTCAAAAGTGAAGACTGGGTACAAATCTTAATAAAGTCAATTTTAAAGTGAATTGATCAGGGTTATCAATTTACTAGAAACGTCAGATACTCAAAAAGTAGTAATTATGCAATCATATATATTGGTACCGTAATCCTAAAAACCAGTTTGGTATGAAATATAAGATCCTGATGCCATGAATAGGATATTATTGAATTCAGAATTTAATAAAGCTCCAGAGAATCACACTCCCAGTTCTTACGTTTGTACCACAACTTTAATCATAGTGATTTAAAAATAATCGGTTTCAAAGCTTCGACAGTGTCATTGGTCGATCAAGACAGGATGAGTTGTGTTTTAAACATTTTGACTTTTACCTTTCTACTAATTGGTTAGCAAATAGGTGCATTATATCTTTGCACTCACAAATATTACAAAATGTAAATAATTAAACTTGTAGTAAACTACTATTGTATTTTCTAAATCTGATATAAACCTAAAATTTCCACATGGGTCAGCTAGTCTTCTATAAATATAATTATAGTCGGACCACGTTCATTTAAAAGGTGCCAACCCTCTGATTCACAAAATATTGCACTCCAGGTCTTGCAGAAATGATCCAACCCTTCACTGTTACCCCTAACCACCCATATGCTATAAACTGACGACCACGAAAACACTGAAAACTTAAAATGTGTAATAACTCAGTATTAGAAAATGTTTGAGAGACCATCTTTGCATAAAACAGAAACTCTTTACCCTTTAGTATGTATGTTAGTTGAAGCTATCAGTATATATTAATGCCAAACTTTAAAAAAAATTATTGGAGAAGATGGTCGGGGGTGCGGTCAGCAAAGAAACAACATAAATAAACAAAAAATATTTATTTATGCCGATGTTTCAACCTGATTTTCAGGTCTTCATCAGGGAGCTGTAGTTATTGCCTGAGTTATGTTGTAGTAGGGAGTTATTATTATTGCCTACATTATAATATACAAAAATTATTTGTTTGTGGCACAATCAAAGTAAAATAAAAAATTATATATGGTTTTAAATTATGAAGAAGATGGTCAGGAGTGTGGTCAAAAAATAACAAAAATAGTTAACAACTATTTGTTTGCCGATGTTTCGCCCTACTTTGTAGAGCTTCATCAGGTCTGTTTGAGGTTAGAGCTTTTGAGACTTCAACTACTAACTATTTTTATTCTTTTTTGACTGCACTCCTGACCATCTTCTTCATAATTTGAAATTATATGGTCAATTATTTATATTTATTATATATGGTTTTATTTGTGATTTTTTTAATTTGAAAGTATTTAACCTTATATAAATCAATTTTTCTCGGTTCAGTTTCTATGTGGCTTGGTTTCTTTCTGCTGAATATGTTACATTTACCATTCATTATTTATTTAAGACAGTTGACTATTACATACTAATTTCTACTACCTAAACATACGTGTGTTTATTTTTATATTAAGTGATTCTATTGAATCTTTATTATATCAAGTCTGATATTAATTATTAAAGTTAAATTTAATAATTATGAAAAACTGCTAAGTAATAAATTAATCAGAATACAGAATTTGTTGATGTTGAAGTTGATTTCAATTTAGTAAGAGTTATCAGTGAATTACAGAGTGCTTGTTGTGGTCCATTTGTTGTCAAATATTGCTCACCTCTTAGCTTATCCTTCTACTATAAAAATTTCCTATCTTAAATGGTTTTCCTCCTTCCTCATTATAAAATGTTTCATATCCTTTTTGTACTCAGTTCCTCACTATATTTAGATATTTTATAATTGTCTTATTTCTTTTTCTTTTTTTTTTTTTTAAAGTAGCTAAGCAAGATAAAACCACAAGTTTCTGATAACATAAAAATAAAATATAATAACTAGTCAATAAATATGTATGAAATAAATTTATATATTTACATTTTCCAGTTCTTTTACTGCTTGACGAACCCACAGCAGAGTTGGACCCTCTCTCTACTTACCTTGTTATTTCAATTCTATCTTCTTATGCAAGGTATAGTTATAAATACTCATTTAATATTGTATTAATGTAAATATAAATTATTTAAGATTACAATTTCATTGCTATTTATTCCTGCTGTTGCAATTAACTTTGACCATAATAATTTGTAGTTAATTGAAAAAAATGTTACATAATTAGGTGATTGCAAGTATACCAAATATATTCTAAAACAGTTAGGTATTCATTTAATATATGAAAGTATTTAATTGGAAGATCATTAACTGCAACCAGACAATCTTCCTTTTATTATTTACATAATAAGTAGATTTTGTTTTTGAATGGAAATGTTTCTACACACTTTTGTTTCACCAATATATGTACATTAATATTGTTTTATTAAATTACAAAAGAGACATTTTCACCATAGAGAGGTGGTTGTTTAGAGAAGAAATCAATTAGTTGCTTACAGAAAGTATACATTTTATACAGTCATTAGGAGAACCACTTAAACATGATTCTTTGAAATGGTTATTTTGTAAATGACTCATATAGGAGGTATGAAATCTACATTTATGATCTTATTTTACTGGCTGTGAGTGCCTCATTTTCTTGGATAAGTTCACTATCAAATAGATGATAGGAATTATGGCAGGTTACTTGAAGTTACCAGAGCAGGAGAAATAGTTTTCACCTATTCTGAGTCTATTTTGTTAGCCATGGCAAAGTTATTAAAGTACTGAAGTTAAAAAAGGGTTTACCTGTATAGGAACATCAGCATACAGTATAAAACTGGACCAAATTTCCCAAGTCCTTGGCAGTTATAATGTTTCAGATAAATTGGACTCCACCAAGTGACTCTAATCGGTGGGCTGTCACACTCGATGATTTTTTGTTTTTTCTACTATTAATTTAGTATTTTTTTATGACCAAGAAGCTGTGGTCTATATATGTATGAGTTCTTAATATATATAAATTTAGCTTTTTAATAACTGATAATAGCAATAATGTTCATTATAGCTTTGTTAAATAATTATTAAACATTTATAAATCTATTTATTTTATTTTTATTAATGTATTCTCTCTTGTTCTTGCCTTGTTATATGTTTATATTCTGTTTTAGGATTTTAAAATATTCTATAAATATTGTATATTTTTTTATTGAATCAAAGAAAAAATATTTATGTACATTAAGGAAAAATACATATACATAAAGGAAAAATATTGATTTTAATGTAAAAATATACATGTTACAGAAAGCGTGGACGTTCTGTCATGCTAACAATGGAGAAACCTCGGTCAGATGTATTTCCTTTCCTGGACCGGGCAGCTTTTCTATGCCTTGGAGATATTTTATATTCTGGACCAACTCGTCTCATGCTTGATTATTTTACTTCCATTGGATTTCCTTGCCCCGCAGTGGAGAATCCTCTTATGTATTACTGTAAGTTAGTTGAATTTATTATGTGATAGATGGCTACTAAACAAATATATATTTATACCAACTCACAAATTCTCTGCTCCCAGAATGAGTTAATAATCATGTGATAATAATTTGAAGCAAGTCTATGATCTATAAATATCTTGGGTAGATTGCTATATTGGTTCTTAGTGTCAGTATTGGGGACAAATAAACAAAATATATTTTTCTTCTTTCTATTTTTCAGCAACTAATCATTAACAAAATATATATGGTAAAATCAAAATCAATTTTAAATAAAAACATTTTTTTTTTTTAAGTCTCCCACATTTTCTAACATCAATTACTGCTTTATTATTCTTGTTACAATTAAATCTAACTCTAAAACATTCTTTTTTTTTTCAGATATCAAAGTATATTTTATTATACCTATCTTTACGTTTAGTTCAATGTTTTTATAGATAGTTAAAACTTCAAAGTTTATTTTAAGGGGATACTAATATATTAATTATAAAAGTTACTGTTATAATTTGCTAGTGCATTATAGAAATGATATAATGAATTATATATTTATTTATATAATGTTTAATCATGTTGGTAAGAAGAGACATAATGAGTAAAAATAATGTTTGTAATTTTAATTTTATAATTCCATGGTCATTCTTATTAATTCTTGTCTATTTCCTTCTAGTGTGCCTATCTACCGTTGATCGTAGAAGTCGTGAAAGGTTTTTAGAATCCAATGCTCAGATTCTAGATTTGGTTGAAAAATTTAAAACTGATGGAGTTTCTTATATGACCAGTCCTGGACATTCTCAGCCTCTAAAAGCTGTTCTTCAGCCCTCTCGACCCTCAGCTCTTCAAGTATTCATGATTTTATACCAGTCAGTACATAGTCAATTGATCAAATTCGTTTTTTATCATGAATGATATGCTTGAATTTTTGAAAACTCTTTTATTACAGGCGTTTGTTTGCTGCAACTTGTAATATAACAACTTTTGGACTTACTCATATGTTCCTGAGGCTTGCTGTATTTCCAATTTATGCTCTGATGATTTTCATACTGTTTTTTCAAGCCCAGGTAATTATTTTTTAGTTATGTTTTAATCGAACATTGGGTTTGTTTCTTCAGTTAATAATTTAGTTGGAGATCTGTCTATCTGGGTAAACATATATTACATAATAATTACTTAAAAATTCTGACTTGTGTTAAGAATTTCCAACATGAGTATTTAACATATTTAGTTAAAATATCTACAATCAATTAACTTAATTGTAGTCGAATTAATCAAGTTTTGTTCAATAGAAAGGATGAATTTAAAACGATAATACTCATTATCATCTTTCAAGATTCAACCAACAAAAACTCCGGGGTGTTTCTAATTGATGATTACTGTATTTCATGAATTTATTTCTTTAAAAAGGTATTGAAAAATTTGTATGACTAGAAGATACTCATTGTGCAACTTTCTTGTTTATTGATAATTATTGAATTATTATTTTATGAATATTATTTTAAAATAGAACATTTCATATAACGAAATTCACTAGTTATTTTAGGATAAATAATGTTCACTTAATTTTTAAGTAATTTTTGTTGTTTTTCATTCTAGCAGAATGAATAAACCCTAAATATCATATAAAATCTATTTGATGTTTTTAGAGAAAAGAGCATGCTGGCATTAATCATTATGGCCTCATTTTATACAGTATGAATGGTGCATATTTAATGTCTACTATCACTACAACTTATACTTGTAAGTAAAAGGATTGAAAATTGATTTTCACTGCTTGGAATGGGCTGCGGGATCCTTATTGTAAACCTTAATTTTTATATGTATAATCCTCCAGTTTTTATTGAAAGAAAAATACTGACAAAATTGTCTCATGTTTCAGTCCACGTATTCAGGACAAGATATTATCAAGAAGCTCAAGAGGATCTATATAGTGGGCCTTTGTTCTTCTTATGCTATGCTCTATTTTCGTTACCATTTTCATTCCTTTCTGTTTCTTCTGCCTCGAGGATTTTGTTTCAGTGAGTTCTATTTTAAGTTTTTATTTCCTGAAAACTGAATCATGAATAAATATTTGTATTTGTCACACATTTGTGTATTTAACATTTAAATAAGTAGGATTTTTTTCAGTATATTATATGACTAACTTTAAAACTTTGATTACATAAAAAATTATAACAAATATAATGTCTCCCTTTTAAAATTTTCAATATCATTTATCAATGATATATTACTGATTATTCATTTTTAAAAAATAATCATACAAATATCTTCTACATAAATGTCACTAAAGATGTCTTTTGAATTCAAACATAATTTTTTTTCCCAATCTATTCTAACATGAGTAGGTGAGTTAAATTTTCATCCTGTGGAGTCTCCACAAAATAAAAGTCAACCCCTTTCAATTCAAACCAGCCCTGCTTCAGACTCGAGGTTGCTAAAGTGACGCCTCACTTCACTCAGTTACAAACGGCCTAATTCAAACACGATTAAACAAGTGAAGATAACCCCATAATGGTAAATAGTTTCATACATTCTATTCATGATATTTATGATCATGTTATTTTTTATTACCCATAGAGCTACTGGGCTTAGCAGTTTAGAAGATTGGGGAATCTGGTTTGGTGTACTCTGGGGTTGCTATTTGCTGGCTGAACACCAGGCAATTGCATTACTTATGGTCATTAAGTCGAGCATCACTGCAATGATTACTTCTACCTACTTAACAACAATTTATGTTGTCTTGGCTTCTGGGATACTTAGGTTTGTAATTCATCTTACCTGTTATTTATCTATTTGAATTAAAATCATATTATTTCACTGAATGTGCTTTATTTTTTAAAATGTTACTTCAAATTTGTAGATCGAGTAGCAGCATGCCTGAATGGTTATTGTATATGAGTTACGGAGCTCAACCTCACTATGCTACGGCAGCCCTGAGCTATAGGGTGTTCCGGGAGCCTATGGCTAATTGTTCTCAGGCAATGTTTGGCTGCAAATATTTTGAAAATCATGCTCATTTTGCTCATCGGCCGTCGCATTCCTGGGACGTTGATTATAATTTTATATTTACTTTAGCTTTTCCAGCCATATTTGTTCTTGGAAATGTTCTATTGTATATAATGCCACTTCCTGCTTTTGTGAAAGCAAAATTTAGAGAATGATTTTATTTAGTATTGTTTCTATTAAAGATCTGATTTTATTTTATTTAATTATGTGGAGTATAGTCTCTTAAGTTACAGTTTATATATTACTATTGGGCAAGGTACAGACTGTGGTATGTTTAATTTTGTAAAGTAAAACATTATTTTTATCTAAAAAAAAAAAAAAGTGCCCAAATTAGGTAGAGCTTAGATAGATACAGTTTGTCATGATATGCTAACATACTTTTGAACAAATATTTTTTATCTGGTATTTTTAAAAAATGTATCGTATAAAAATGGTGTGCTCATGTCTGATCTATGACACATTTTAATTTGTGTCTTACTTTACCTTTATATCTAAGATAATTGTATCTTACTAACTTAAAACTATATGTTTATTTTTATAATACAGTTTGCCTCATTAGTTAATATTGGACTTACAAGTTTTTTCTTTCTCAGTACTGTTGTTTGGAATAAGTATTTTTAGTCTAATTAAAATGTTAGTAATTAGTAAATTATAAGTATTGGCTTTACAATTGATCTGTAATTTTTCATCTTATTGTTTTTTTTTTAGTTCTAAATCACCATTTTCATTTGTGAAGCAAATTCCTAGTGAAGGCTAAAAGCTGCGTATATTTTAACTACTTATATCAAAGGTGCTTAAAGGTGCAATTTTATTTTAACATTATTTTATTCATTAAAATCATGTTATTTGTGTTTTTAAATATTTAGTGTATAACTAGTGTTTCCCTTAAAGTACATATTATATTTTAATCATTTTATTACGATAGAGAAGTTCAATGTAAAATTCTTTTATCTTATTATTTGTGTTCTCCAGGTTTTTTAATTATTAACAGGTTGAGAATAAGTCTATTGGATGGTGAAGTATGATGGAATATTTCTTATTTTTGTATCTGATGTAAAAACCTGTACAATACTCAAATGTTATTAATGTATTAGAGTTTAATTTATATTGGAATCACAATAATTCAAGATAATTCCAAAATTGTTTCAATTGTTATATTTATATTTTTATACATCTTATTTATTTTATGAATACAATCTATCTCTTATATAGATCTTTTACACATTCCTTAACAGAACTGTAAGGTTCATGGGTTATTGAGTACAATATTTCTGCAACCCTTGTTTCTGTTAGTTCCTCATATGCTTTGGAAGCTGAAACAATCAGAACAAGTCTATAATGATGAATTGAAGAATAAATTATATAAGAGGAACATAATTTAATTGGTTAGAAAAATTTAATTAATAAAAATACACAGCACACATAATAGATAAGAGACATTTTAAATTTTATAGGACATCATTTGGTTTTAGATATGTTATGGAATGTTAAATACCTTAGGCTCCATTATTTTTTGATAAATTATAAATTTATTTTTAGAAAATTAGCCAACAAAACTAGTGCATTGGAACCTGCGCCCCAAGGATTAGTAGAGTGAAAACTTCTGTCTATATTAACTAAAATTGTTTTTCACAAAGCTTACCTATTTATTTTAGTATCAATTAATAAAATGACTTACCAATAACTTAAAGTATTGCAAGAAAATCAGAACTTAATTGACTTTGTTTTGTTACATATTTATGCTTAAAAGTGATTAGATAAATACTATTTATTTATTGAGGTGTAGATAGTTGACCGTAGATTAATGCTTGAAGAAGTTTGTCGGGGGGTGCGGTCAGCAAAGAACAACATAAATAAACAAAACCATATTTATTTATTTTATGCCGACGTTTCGACCTGAGTTTCAGGTCTTCATCAGGGCTATAGAACAAAAGAGATAACAACAACATTTAGAGTAACATACCATTGAAAAGGAATAGTATACAAACAAATTTAGAATTATATAAAATATTGAATTAAATCATAAATGATAAAAAACGATAACTGATAATTGAATAGTACAAAATTTTTATTGATTGATATTTGATGATCAATGATTGATTGATATAAATATCAATCAATAAAAATTTTGTACTATTCAATTATCAGTTATCAATTTTTTATCATGTATGATTTAATTCAATATTTTTTATAATTCTAAATTTGTTTGTATACTATTCCTTTTCAATTGTATGTTACTCTAAATGTTGTTGTTATCTCTTTTGTTCTATAGCCCTGATGAAGACCTGAAACTCAGGTCGAAACATCGGCATAAAATAAATAAATATGGTTTTGTTTATTTATGTTGTTCTTTGCTGACCGCACCCCCCGACAAACTTCTTCAAACTATTTATTTATATTAAAATATATTATGGTGATCTTCCTAAATTAGATATAAAGTTGTTTTTTCAATTAAAGCATGGGCCTGGGTGTAGGTACACTGTTGAGTAGACATGTCATGCGCTTGTGCTCTGTTCCGTTTATGGAGCCTTGGGTATATTTTGATATAAAGATGTGAGGCTTGGATTAAATTTCTAGGGAATTCTCATAGCTGTGATTCAGGGAGAAACCAGATGAATTAAATTTTGTATAAATATGTATACTTATAAATTACATATATATTATTTTATATTACTTATGGTGCTCTAATATTGCATTAAAATATAAACTTACTTTTAACTATCAAATGTCCAAACAGCTCACATATTGCTGGATTAAATTCATCCAGAGTTTTATAACCTATAAATAAAAATAACTGAATACACAATTGGTTAAATAAACCTTAAATTGGAAGATTATTGATGATTGACCGTGTGTATAGATGAATGTAATATGGTCCGGGTGCGGACAAAAAAACTCAAATAATAAATAATTATACTATTTTTATTGAGCCAACGTTTCGCCCCACGTTGCAGGGCTTCGTCAGGGCTAAAAAAGATAGAAACACATGACATAGTTACAAAAAAAAAATAAGTGGAACATAACAGGGGTATACAATGAAAAGTAAAATATAATAAGAAAAATTAAAGGTTGTAAACAGTAAATGAAAAGGGTAATAATAACAGATGGATAAGAGAAGAAATATTAAAGAAAGCACAAATTAAGAGATGAAAAAATCAAATCAAATGATGAGACAGAATTCATACCTGTTTTGACGGAAGTCAAAGACAGACTGAGCCGTTTGTATTGGGAGGAGTGGGGATGGCAGTTAGCACACCACAATAACGGAAATAATTTTAAAGTAAACATTGTAAAAAAAATATATATTTAAATTAGGTAAACAATAAATAGTAATATACATAATAGAGGGGGAGAAGAGATATTTATGAAAAAAACACTCATGCATAGAAAAACAAAGGAGAAATAAAGTATAAAATAATGGGATACAATGTTTACTTCATAAAATAATGGGATACAATATTGTATCCCATTATCTCTTACAATATTGTATCCCATTATTTTATACTTTATTTCTCCTTTGTTTTTCTATGTATGTGTTTTTTTTTTCATAAATATCTCTTGTCCCCCTCTATTATGTATATTACCATTTATTGTTTACCTAATTTAAATATATTTTTTTTAAAAATGTTTACTTTAAAATTATTTCCGTTATTGTGGTGCGCTAACTGCCATCCCCACTCCTCCCAATACAAACGGCTCAGTCTGTCTTTGACTTCCGTCAAAACAGGTATGAATTCTGAATCATCGTTTGATTTTATTCTTTTCTTTTTTCATCTCTTAATTTGTACTTTCTTTAATATTTCTTCTCTTATTCATCTGTTACTATTACCCTTTTCATTTACTGTTTACAACCTTTAGTTTTTCTTATTATATTTTACTTTTCATTGTATACCCCTGTTATGTTCCACTTATTTTTTTTTTTTTTGTAACTATGTCATGTGTTTGTATCTTTTTTAGCCCTGACGAAGCCCTGCAACGTGGGGCGAAACATTGGCTCAATAAAAATAGTATAATTATTTACTATTTGAGTTTTTTTTGACCGCACCCGGACCATATTCCATTCATTTAAACCTTAAATTGCTATGATAAAAGTCTTACCAAATGATGATGTTCGAGCCCATACATAAATTCTAACACAGTCCCTCTCTGAGGTTTCCTTTGAGCCTTTTGATCTTTCAAAACCAAGGCCTCTTGTAATGAACAGATTATGAGCAACATTTTTTTGAATGAATAAATTGACTAGCAAATATATATCGCTGAAATATAGCAAAGAAATTGTTATGGAGCACATAAAGTCAATTAAGTTCTAAAACACCAAATAACAGTAAGTACTTCACAATCTCATTAAGTTCTCCTTTTGTGGTTACTTGAAAAACAAATGCTTTTGCTGGATAGTTCTCTAACACAAAGCAGTTACCTATCAGATGCTTAACTACCTGGAACATAAACATTTATATGATTATATATTAAAAAGTACCTTTCATTTACTAATATCTATAATCTTTGGTTTCCAATTAATAGATGACCTATTTAATAAATTAATTTTTATAAGATTTTAATAACTACATGAAATTATTAATCAATTACATTGTTTCTCTACCTTATTTTAAAAGATCTCCCATGGCAAAATGTTTCACTTACAATAGTTTCAAGCTTCATTGGTTGGTTTAAATAATAAGTGTGAAGATGTAGATGATTTACTGATGCATAGCCACACAGACTATTAAATCCGGCTCTTTGTTCACTATTTAAAAAAAATTAATTATATTATCAGCAAACATTGATACTTTCAATATATACGTATATCACATAAACTGCTTACACGGAACCATTCAATAACACAGAACTAATTCCTAGATTCAAAGCTTCTTTGTTAAGGATCTGTGGCAAACATTTATAAAGAGATGGTAATAGTAAGCAATGGAATCGTTCATGGGGACTAACATTTATCATAAAAATATTTTTATCTTCTGAAAAGAAAAATTAATTATAGATAAATAGTAATTCTTACCAAATGTAAACTAACAATTTTAATAATAACCATTTTGAGCTAAGCAATCACATTTAGAAAAAGAAAACATAATTTCTTCTTCATTTGCTTTAGTAAAATTAAAACCATCCAGAGAAAAAGGTTGATTCACACTAGATATTTTTTCTGGCATTCTTCTATTGAAAGCTCGATCAGTGTTCAACTGAAAATTAAAAAAAGTAACATACATTCAGATGAATGTAAGAAATTCAACACAAAATCTATAAGCACATTCACCTGGGCAAAAAATCCATGCTCTCCTTCCAAGATGCGACTTGTGGTAATATTCAATTCATATCTGAAACATTTCTTTTTCATTTTCAAAATCCAAGCATTCTCCAATTTAAGACTAAACTCAGATTTTTCCTGACACTGCCAGTCAACATTGAAAATGTAGTCCTCTTCACTGAATACAAAATCATCCATCCTTCCCCAGCCTAAACCTAATCTCAATAGATTCTATCTTGATAAATTTTTAAAGTAAATTTTAAATCAAATCAAAACGAATAATGTATTATTAAAAAACTCTTCCTAATGTTATCATCTGAATATATTATCTCACGCAGTCCTACCTAACCAACTAATCCAAATTGTAGTCACTCCTGAATACCCTCAGAATCTATTTGTATTTCTTGAGGTGTTCCGCAGGGCACTCACATACTCATTAACTCATGGCTCACTTAGATAAATGTTTGGTTTACAATGAGACTGTTAAACTTGAAACTAGATTTAAAAGACAAGTAAATTGATTTATGTGCTTTATTGTCGGGATCTTTATTGAACTAGCGTTTTACACTATTACCTGGAGTGACTTTTATCTGACAGAGGCCTATGTCCTTTAATACTTCTTTAATACATATATACCACTATCAAATGAATTAAAGATTAATTCACGAAAATTTCGAGTACTTCAATTTTTTATGGACCTTTTTTCGTAATTCATTTTGTCGAAAATATCCATGCTGGAAAATTGAGCTTGCTTTAAGCATTTAATCGAAAGTAGCCGAACTCCGTCACTAAAGTCTTACATTCCTATCATTTTTGTGTAGAAAGTAGCAGAACTCCGTTACAAAGGCCCATTGTTTTTGTGTAGAAAACAGATGTAAAGTGATTTAATGTTATCACAAAATCATAAAAAGAAGGAAAGAATGGTAGGGATTAATTCCATATATAATAACAAAGTAGTCTTTAAGGACAAGTTTTATCAAAACCATTGGCTCTTGAGTCTTTTGAAAAATAAGTTTTTCTGTTATTACACAGCTTCTGTGGAGCAATAGGTGACCGATTTGGTACGCAGGCATAAGATGTAAAATTTTTTTAATAAATAACATTCGATTAATTGGGAGGAACTGTGGACGTACACCAAATCGCCGAAAATGGAGGGGTGGGATATTAAGGTTGGACTCCTAATGTACACTTCTATAACACCATCTCTATTCACATACTGATTTCAAACTTTCTGTCACAAATAACAGAGGTCGAAGAGATGCAATGATCTTAATAATGAAAATTAACCTACTTCTTATATACTTTGTATCATTAACCTACCTCGATATACCAATATCACTGTGTTTGCTGTATTAAGTATTTCTAAAAAATTCAAAACATGGAATCCAACTCAAAGCATTTTCATTTTAACCCCTTTGGTTTTCGAGTTATTTGGTTGAGGATCTTGGACACTGGATGATTTAAAAAAATTTAAACTTTAGAATATTTACTCACTACCTAAAGACTGATTGCATAATTCCTCAGCTACAGTTACAAAAAAGTTTTCGCCTTGTAGCTATAGATTATCTGCTAGTACGTTTAGGGGCTCTGAATCAATCATTTTGTACCTCAGATTGACCCCTTGTAAGTTTAGCTTGTATACGGGCTGTCCCGACACAATAATTGGGCATTGATAGACACTTAACCTTATGGAACCACTTCATTTTTAAACAACGCATGCACACAATTTCCAATCTATGTGGGTTGTTACCTAACAACAATTATTACAGCTATAGTTGGATTACATTTGTCAACTTCCGCTCGCTAAAGAGATATGCAAGCCTATTAAGGCAAAGATCTAAATCCGTATAGATACTTACAAGCATAAAAATTGTGAGTTTTTGGAGCATTAGAAGTTTTTGACAAGCAGAGTTGAGAGATGAAGTGGCCCAAAACGTCAGGTTTCATAGACTCATGTTACGCACTATATCTCCAGGTCTGAATCCGAACAAGCAGACGTAGCAATAACTACATCAATTACATTTTTAGGTAAACTTTGGATTAGTTAACATGGTGTAGAGTTACCCAGTCACTTTATGGTTGAGAGAGGACAAGTATCTGGGACACGTCCTATCTATAGACACCGGAAAAAAAGCATTTGGCGGGTAAATACAATGTCAGCGTTGGTAAAATTGAATTAAAATTGCATGCAATCTAAAGGACAATAAGAACACGAATAGAAGGTAATGAAAAGTAAATGTTTATATTTTATTCGAATACGTAGTTCATTCTCAAAGAATGAACTGCTTCATTCTCAAAGAATGAACTGCTTCATTCTCAAAGAATGAGCTGCTTCATTCTCAAAGAATGAGCTGCTTCATTCTCAAAGAATGAGCTGCTTCATTCTCAAAGAATGAGCTG
>NW_027107367.1:1554748-1578286 GCF_000696795.3 Halyomorpha halys | reverse complement strand
TCTCAAAGAATGAGCTGCTTCATTCTCAAAGAATGAGCTGCTTCATTCTCAAAGAATGAGCTGCTTCATTCTCAAAGAATGAGCTGCTTCATTCTACAGTAAACTGCTTCGCACACTGCAGGAACAAACTCAGATACAGCTCGCTTCGAAATTGTAAAAGTGCACATGAGACTAATTTACTTGTTTTCGCTAGGAATTGGTGAGTCATTGCTAATTTGTGGACAGGAGAGATGAGGATCTAAAACCGCCAAACACCACTGTAAGAGCTTGGGATGCTCATAAATAATCTTCTAATATAACTCTTCAATATCTTAAAATTTTATTTTTTCCAATTTAGGTTTTGCAAAGCTCCCTACTCCCCCCAGACGTCCGACACTCATTGCCTCATTGCCTTGCCTAAGTTATTTGTGCATATGGATGTAGGATTATTTATGCAGGGATTGGAATTAACTTAATTAGAAAGAAAATTATATTTTAGTTTATTTTGTAAAACCAACAAAAAATAACAGTTTGAAAAAAAAAAAACTTGTTGCCTATCATCAGGTCATGTAGGGCGATATAATTTTGGATTTCAAAAAATAAAAGAAAAAAATACACACTCATATATATATATATACTTAAAATATCCAGTAAATCTCTAGAAAAATTATGAGAGGCTAATATGGTCTACAGCTTTAAGTACCTGATTAAGGAGGGGTTACAGTAACCTTCCTGTTGTTAGTAGTTGAACCTACAGATTTAAATTATATTTTCAAATATTTACAATATTGGTAACGATTGATGCTTGGTTTGGAATGGCAAGAAATTTTGTATGTCACTTTAGGAACAATTTAAGTCATATAGTCATATGAAATTTCTGGTGAGCTCTTTACACAATTTGCCTAGACTTAGATAAAAGACTCAGTCCATCATAGAATGTCTGTTTTTTTATTATAAGTAATTGTAGAATATTAATTATTAACAATTTAAGTCATATAAGATTGCAAACATGGATGTAAATGATCCGAGTGAACCTGTATTGTGCGAAAGCTATGGTATCAATGACAGCAATAATTTTGTTCAACAGATTTCTCTTCTTTTAAAGTCAGAAAATTATGAAGAAATAATTAGGCTTATTAATTCAAATAAATTTATGTCCTGTATGGAGGAGCAGTCTTCGGAAGTATTAACAACCCTAGCCGAGAATCTCAGTGAAGTTGTTTATAATGATAATCGTGAGCTTTTTCATCACTGTGAAGATATTCTTTATAAAATAGCGGCAATTGCAAAACCAGACATTGTACTTATAGACTTTATCGAACATGCTGAAAAAAATGATGATATACTATTTATGACCATGCTAAAAGCAATGAAGATATCACTTTCAAAAAAATCAGATAATCTTGGACAACAAATTATGTGGTGTTGTAACACTGTAATAAGGCATATAAGCTATATGGAACATAGTGAAGATTTTAAATTAGATGGAGAAGAATATATTCTTTTTGAGAATACAGATTCATCCAGAAAATTAATAGATGTTTATAATTGTGTACTTAATTTCTGTGAGCCTTTTAGTAATGAAAGATTTAACATAATTACATCAGATCAGGCAACCCTTGAAGATGCTAGGGATTCTTTTTTATCTTTTTTAGTTAAGTTATTAGGAAGGCCTTTAGTGAATATGAATTTGGAAGAGAAAAAAAACAAAGGAGAATTTCGTTTGATAGCAGAAAAAGTCTTACATGAAATCATGAAGTTTCAGATTGATTTAATGTATTTTTTGAATTTTGTTTCTAAATATCAATCCAAAAAGAAGGAAAAATTAACAGATGTTACTGACTTAGATTATAATAACATTTCTTTAGCAGTATTTTACTATTTGATATTTAAAGAACAGTTATATATTCAGAATATTTCTCATGTATATAATCCATTATATGTTTTTGAAATGTTGACAATTTTATCAGTAGAATTACTCAGTACCATGCACAGTGGAGTTCAGCAAAAAGGACTTCAGTTATTTCAGGCTGCTCTGCAAAGAATTGTAGATTATTCTCTTAAATTTATCTGTGTGCAAGATAATCTTTATGGAGAGTTATCTGAAAGTTTATGTAATATCATGATTTATTCTGAAGTCAAGACCAATAGGCAGAGTGCTGTTCATCTTTTCAAGTCATTCTTATTAAAATTTAATTCCGAGGGAAGATTTATCATAATATTAAATATTCAAAGTAAAATAAAATCACCAAATTTTGTAGGTTATATAATTCCTATTACTAAAGATTTAGTTTTGAAAGCTCTCGATGAAAAAAACCCAGCTGATTTAGAATATTTTACAGGACAAAATTTAAGAAATCTTTTGAAAAAGTTTTGCCATTTGCATAATGGTCCTGAAAGTGATTTAATTGAACTCTCTGATCAGATTGTTTCAGCATTAAATATGCTCCGGTTTTTATTTATCAGAGATAAAGAAAATATTTCTGGCATAGCTGATTTCATTCCATATCTTGAAAAAGAATTCTTTGAACCTCTAAAAAAAGGGTTATCTTTGTCAGTTGCTCATTACAAATTACAAATTAATGCTCTAAATAACAAAGCTCCTGGTGAAAAAGTAACAGTTAGTGTTGGTGGCACTCAACTCCCTCCAGTTTCAAAAGAACGGCAAATAGAAATTCTTAATACAGCTTTAAGTACTTTTGACTTATTGGAAAGCCTTCGAGCCAGAACGCAGGAATGTTTAGATGAATTTCAGCAACTTCAAATTAACTAAGTAATGTTTTACAGAGTTTCTACTAATGTCTCTTTTTATATAATAATTAAAAATATATAAATTAAAAATTTTGTTCATTATTTAATATCCTTTTTTTCTGATTATAAAAAGTTAATATTATTTTAAACCTTTAAATCTATTTCAATAAATCTATCAGTTCATTTTTTGCTTTCTCATTACTGGAGGTAGAGAAGCTTTTTATTCTTACAGAAATGTTTTTGTCTTCTTAATAAAAACTTTTTACCCACATTTTATGTTTTTAACCAGTTTGGTTTGGTGTCTGTCAGTAGTCAAATTTGTGTTCAGGCATAATCAATCAAAACATCTTCTTCAATTTTGATGAAATCTTCAGGATAGTATTGGTTGGTATCTAGTTAGTCACATTCCGTTCTTTACTTTTGCTTACACATTTTTTTTTTCTCAGTACACCTAAATTTCAAAAATAGTTCTTCTGATTTACCCCAAATTTGGGATAATATGAAAATGATCTAGTATTAATTTTTTCTCTACTTTTGTTTCACCATTTTCCAAACAACTCCTCTTGTAGATTTTATTCTATGAAAATCTCTAGAAAAATTATGAGAGGCTAATATGGTCTACAGCTTTAAGTACCTGATTAAGGAGGGGTTACAGTAACCTTCCTGTTGTTAGTAGTTGAACCTACAGATTTAAATTATATTTTCAAATATTTACAATATTGGTAACGATTGATGCTTGGTTTGGAATGGCAAGAAATTTTGTATGTCACTTTAGGAACAATTTAAGTCATATAGTCATATGAAATTTCTGGTGAGCTCTTTACACAATTTGCCTAGACTTAGATAAAAGACTCAGTCCATCATAGAATGTCTGTTTTTTTATTATAAGTAATTGTAGAATATTAATTATTAACAATTTAAGTCATATAAGATTGCAAACATGGATGTAAATGATCCGAGTGAACCTGTATTGTGCGTGAAAATCATTAATTTATTAAAGATAAAAATTATTCCTAAACCTTGAAATATAGGTAATTTAGTCTGGTCAACTGTTCTGGTAAAACAAAAAAAAAAAAATCTACATTAAATTGTAGAAGTTCCAGTATATATATAATAAAGCATGGATTATTGTACCCTATAAAATAAATTAACCAAGTAAGCTGTATAAAATTTTCCACATTAATGTTCCTTTTTCATGTTAAAATATTAGTTCAAAAAAGATGTATGAATGTATATCATGTCATTCATATTTTAAATGTATTTTTTGTCATTAATGATTAATTCTTCAGTTAGTTGATTTCTTTTATTTATTTTTTGTTATTACAGACTTCATAGTATGCTAGTAACATTAATATTATGTCCTGTTTTGACTGCAGTATCTTTTAAAAAATGATACATGTTATATCAGCTTTAATGATTTAGGTGTTTGGCTTCCATTGTCATTAGCCAAATGTAAGCTTTTAATTATAAATGTGATATAAACATTTGTATTGGTCTATTGTTTTAAATTTTAGTCTATTATTTGCTGTGTAAAAAGTCATATGATGTTTTTTATAGCTTAATATTGTATATTTTGGCATACTCAAACAAAATAAGCTAGTTTATGATTGATTTAATATTTGTAGCATTAGTCCATTAGATATGAATTACTTTTAAAACATTTAATAATGAATTATATACATCAAAGATTGACCATAACAGAATATGAAGGAGGTGGTCTGGCCTGCAGCGAAGAAGAAACAAAAAATAGTTGAAAAAAAAAAAACCAAACTATTTTTGTTTCTTCTTGACTGTAGCTCTGACCATCTACATTATATTTAATAATGAACTTTTAAGATACATAATTATACTGTAATTATGGTAATATTTATTACTATAATTAATAAAAACTAGATATTATATCTGACTTATATTATGTTATGTGTATATGTATTATAGCTAAGATGCTGTTCTTTATATATCTGTTTTCGAGAAAGTCTGTTAAATATTGTCAAAAAATAATTACAATATTTATATACTTTTTTCTTATTAATACATGGAATGTTGTTCTTGTATTAATAAAGTTGTTATAATAAAATATTTATTTAACCCTCCGAGAACCACTGGTTCAGTGAAACTAAAAGTATCAAGGCAGTCCATTTGTGACCCTAAAATATTTTTCCACCTTTAACTTTGTATTAAAGGATAGGAAGTTAAAACTTGGTACTTTCTCTCATGTTCTGCAGTATTGATAATGAATATGATGATATTCATTATCAATATTTGTCTACTTTTAAAATCAAATCATAAGTTCAATATGATGTATTTATTACTATAGTTATTTATTTATATGAAAATGGATTATATTTAAAAAATAAATTAGTTTAGAATGCTAAAATGCAAGAAAAATAAATATTGCTATGGACACTTGAGACCCACTTATTGTGCTGATGGGTTTCTTTTTATCTACATCAAAAATCATGAAAATTTCTTTTAGTTTTTCTTTTTAGATTACGAACTCTGATCAAAATAAAAAATTTTCCTTATTTTTAACTTAAAATGTTTTTTAATAACTGATATTTCTTAAATCTAGCTAATAGTAAGTGGAGAGGGCATATGTAGGCATAAGAAAAAATATACATTAATTTACCAAAATGTTCTACTGTAAAAAAAAACAGACAATTTTTTCTTTAAAAATTATGCAAAAAAAAATCACATCTACTTCTTTCACTTTTTTTAAACCCTTGCATCTTACAAAGTTTTTGGTATCGTAGCAAAATATGTTAACTTTTTTGTCGTTTATCTTTGGCCACAAATAAAATTTTCTTACTTCAGTGCCCCATATCATTTATAATATCATTCTCTCTGATTCCTTTTTTTTATCTATTTATTTGTGAAAAAAATATGAGGACTATTTTTCAGATTTATTATTAAGTATTTTTAAGGAAGATAGTTTGAGTGGTGGTTAAGTAAGGTAACTCAGTTTATTGCGAATTTGCATTGTCTCAACCCTGACCTACAACCCTAATCTTAACATAGGTGTCTAAGAAATAGATTTGAGTATCCTTATTTGAGCCTTAAGTACCAATCTTCCTTTAATGATTTAAGGTCAATGAATAATCTTTCAATTAAGTGTTGTTTAATCAATAAACTAATATCTAATTTCATATCTGATACCACCGGGGTACTAGAAGGATTTCAGTCACTTTTATAAGAGAAAAATATTTGAAATGAGCCTCTAACATTCCATTTTCTAATTATTCCAGATAATATTAAGGTAAAATTCATTGAATTAGAAAGAATTTCTTTAAATATTATTTCAGAAATTAGAAATGTGTATGGTTTAAAAAGGCACCCATGGTGCTCGGATGATTAAGAAACTGATAGATCAGCTTTTCTTAGAAGATGCAATGTGGGTTTCAGAAAATGAATTGGTTACTTAAAATTCTATTTAAACATTAAATTATATTTGTATATAAATTATATCAAAATATAAGAGATAATAAATTGAAAAAGAAATTATTCTTTTGAAGTATTTAGTAATCATGACATCTTGCTAAATCCTTCATTATTATTATTATTATGAGTGGATTTCAAATATATATTGAATTTGTTTATTAATTATTTTGAAAAGTATCATAAAAACTAAATAATTTAGAAAACACTGTGAAACAACCGACATTCCATATAATCCCATCAAGAAACTTATGTTATCACTGAAGGAAGGAAACACATAAGGCCCAAAGAGGACCAGCCATTGAATTTGTGGATAGGTTTTTTTGCATTAGACTGATTAGTCCTTCCTTATCCAGACTGTTATCCATTATCATTAAACAAATTCAACTTATATATATTTCATTATTTAGATTTTATTGTTGAAGGGCTCATTTCGAAAATATTAATTGAAAATTATATATAACGATTATTACAGATGGTTTTATATCTTTGCTGAAGCCATGAGCATAAAACATGCCCTTCTGGCTCCATTTTTAACTCATTCATGGTTTGTATGTTTAGACATTTTTTGTACATTCTTATATGTTTATCTACATCGATAGGCATTTAAAACTTTCATAAATATATCCACTTCTCACCTCTAATAATTATGAAAAAGGAGCATTTTGCCCTAGATTTGGAATATTTTTAAATTGTGGCTTATCCCATTCTTGACCATCACAGAAATAATTTTAAAAAATGTTGTTAGGAAACTTTTAGTGTTCTATGGTTTTCTACTCTTATGAATTAACAAGACATGTAAGCAGTGAAAAGACAATGACCTTCGTTGGCTCTAGCAATGTGTTGTTTAAATATAATCAGAAGATCCCCCTATAAGGCCTAACATCACATATATGCAGATAAAATGTAGCACATCACACATTAGTAGTTTAACAAGACATATCAAATACAGACAATACATCACTCTAATATATCCATACCTATTATACTGCTTTATGGAGATGCCTAAGAACATTGCATTGAATATTAAAAAAACAGTAAAATGTAACTTAAGAAAAAAAAATAGGATAATAAATAAGCATACAATCAATAGTAAAATGGTTCAGAGGGTTAGGAAGAGTAACCTCAAAACAGTAGCCTTGTAAAGTAATGGAAATAAAACTTTAATGAGGTCTTAATAGTTGGCTATAGATTGATATGAGAAGATGGTCGGGGGTGTGGTCAGTAAAGATACACCAATAATTTTTGTTTGTGTAGTTTTGCTGACCAAACCCCCGAACATCTCATATCAAAATAAAAAATTACTCTCTAATTCAAATTAATATTCATGTATTTACCAAATTATTTTCTGTAAATGAGAAATATCAAAGCTTTTTTTTAGTTATACTAAAATTAATTTGAACCACTATTTTTTTGACATCCATTTTCTTTTGAAACTAAACCCTATTTTTAATTCAATTTAATTTAGAAAGATATATCTATTCTACAATGCGATACAGACATTTGGCAGGTATAAAACTTAAATTCTTATTTCTGTTAATAATTGTTATAGTATTGTATTAGTTAAGTTATTAAATGTAAATTCTTTATAAATTTTATTATTTGAAAATTTGGTTGTTTTATTTGCTATGTCTATGAAATTTAATGTAAATATAATTTTCATTTTTAGTTATTAGATATGAAAGAAGATTCTGTACAGCAGCAAAAGATCAGGAGGAGCAAGAAACAATTAAAAATTCTTCACAAGAAAGTGATAAAGAGAAGAGAAGTATTGGGATAAAGCAGCAAATACTTCAGGCTTCATTACCTTTGGTTGAAGTTCACGGTTGGACAAAAAAAGCTATAACTGCAGGTTTAATTTAAATTTTTTATTTATTTTATTTATAAATTATTTACTACAAAGGATAAAATGGTATAGGTAGTGGTAAGAATGGAACTCAAAATAGTAAAAAATATTTATTGAAAGCCAAAGTTTTAATGCACATTGTAAGTCTTCATCAAGACTGAATATACATTATATTTGATAAGTGATAGAAAATTATACAAAAACATACAGCATTAACTAATCGAATGTAATAATTGAATTAAATAGTATATAAAAATTATAACTGATCAAAAAAAAAGTCTTCAATAATAAAAAATCTTCGTATTTAAAACAACAGATACCACTTACTTACTTGGTGATCACAGTGTCATCATCATTATAATGATAATGTTTTTAATGCTGAGGGTTATAATGGTGGTCTCCCTTATGATTTATATGTGCAATAATCGTAGGTCTGAAAAAATACTGACTCTTATTAACTGGTTAAAAAATCACTCCCAAAATCTGAAGGTAAATTAGTTTTTGAATAACCCGAAAACTTATCTATCATCTCCTAGAAGATTTTATTATTTTTAAGTTTTAAAAAAAAATTATTGAATTATTTTTAAATCACTTTTTTTTCATTCTTCATAAATGGTATTTTAAATGCAGGTTGTTGTAGGCGCTGAACAGCTTGGCTATCCTGGTGTGGCTCATGGTCTGTTTCCTAGAGAAGGAGTTGAGCTAGTGGAATATTTTTACCATAAATCAAATGCAGCTCTTACCAGTTCCCTTTCACAGCTCGCTAAGGAATATGAAAGTGAAATTAAACAGTAAGTTCTTTTAAAAATTCTTTAAAATGGTTTAAAAGAATGGTAATACATACTTGCTCTACATGCACTTACAGATCAAATTTTATGCTATCTTACTATCTTAAGCCCTCTAGGTTTCCAGAAATCCTTTCTTCTAATATCCATCATTCCAATAGTCCTCATACTTTTGAATCTTGTTTTTTAACCACTTCCTATGGGTTCAGTTCTTTAGGAATTATAAATTTCCCATCCTTATGTACTCATTTGTGTGTTTATAGATTAATTTTTGATGATTTAGCAAAAGGTTTTTGTTATATTTATTATTACTCTGCTGCTCTAATGTTATAAGGATCAACTTGTTATTAAATTATTTTAAAGGAAGAGACCCAAGAGTATTTAAAGAATATCATTATAATTACATTTTTGTTAGAACAACTATAAATATTAATAATGATCCCTTAATTACAGGAATAAGCCTTCAAAAAATATAATTTTAGGAGGTGTCGAAGCACGATTAAGAATGATTCTCCCCTTTAAAGAAAAATGGCCTGAAGCTCTCGCACTGATGACTTTACCTCCAAATATACCTATAGCTCTCGCTAATTTACTGACTATAGTTGATGATATTTGTTATTTTGCTGGAGACAGGTCTATTGATGTAAGCTTCTTATTATATGAATTGAATTATTTCGAAACTTTGATCATTTGGTCACCTCTTGTTTTTGAATGAAATGTCAGTATTAATCAAACAATTCATTTTTCTTATTTTCTTTCTAATCAAGTAAGCAGTTACTGTCATTGGATGGTCATTTTTTATGAAAATCCTCAAGTTAAACTTCTAATTTCATGCAAAAAAACTTCAAGAATTCTATACTCACTTTCACTAAACAATAGGTTACATTTTAATGCAACAATCATAAATAATGCATACTCTAGCTTTATTACTGTCAACTTGAAAATTGACATTTATTTTGGCACAACCATGTATCATTATTTATTGATGTATTATTTAATGAGTTAAAATTGTTATTTTTAGATGAGCTGGTATGGAAGAAGGTTGGCTTTAGCTGGTATATATAAAACGACAGAGTTATACATGCTGTCTGATACTTCCATGGATCATCAGAAATCTTGGGAGTTTCTCAGAAGAAGAGTCGATGATGCAATACAATTAGAAGGTATTGTGAGAACTTCTGAAAATGCTGGAGTTTTTGCTAAGGACTTCGCAACTGCTACCTTTACCACAGTAAATTATTTTCAATATTGGTTAAAGTTATATTACATTAAGATTAAAAATAAGTTCTATTTGTGTTATCTAGCTACCATAGAATTTTCAATAATTTAATTTATATCTATAATACGTAAATAATATATGTCAGCCAGAAAGTAGCATTTTAAATATAATAAGAAAGAATTCAATTATTCAATATTAGCTGAAAGTATATTTAACTCTGAAGTAGGGTGTTTACGTGTAGTGCAAATTATTTTACAGGGTTAGATAAAATGAGCCGAGCTGTTTGTTGCCAAGGGAGTTGAGGTATCGCCTTAGCAACTTTGTAACTGAAGCAGAACCAGTTGATTGTAACTTCAGTCTAGAGGGGTTGACATTTATTTCGTGGTGGTCCCATGGAATAAAAATTTGACCCCCTCACTCTGTTTAGGATAGGTTGGTTACCTCTAGATAACACCCCTCCTTACCAATGTGTAGCTCTAATTGATATTAAATATTTATCTCGTTAATAATTGTGAACCTTGTTATTCCCTGCTTTGCAATAAAAGAAGAAAATCATGCATTTTGATGCAATTCGAAATGGTTCAACTTGTTATAGATGAAAATTTTGTGTAAAGTTAATTATTTTATTGAAATAATTCACTTCAAAATGCAATATGCTTGTATATAATGTTAGTTTTTTTTTGTTTTAGGCGAGGAATATCTTAGGACTTAATTGGAACAGATAACGCTACGCATGAAGATAGTATAATTTCACTTTAAAAGTGTTAATAGAGTTTATAAAGCTTGTTGGTTTTATTAATATTATTTTGTGTGTTTCTAAAAGAAAGCACAGCTAAGTTACATAGTGAGTAATAATTAAATCAAAATCCTTTCTATGGCCCTAGTTATTTAATCATCCACATAACACTAACCCTTATAGATATGATTGAAAATGAAATATCTGTTCAAAACACCTTAAGGCTGTATTTGGTTAATATTATAAACTGAATCATCAAATAAGAATTTGACCTAAAATCAAAACCTGTCAATTCACCATAAAAACTTCACATACCTAACTTTAACTATTAATATTTTTCCAGTATTATTAAATATATTTGTAAATTAGTATACGTGTGATAATTCATTTGTTATTAATGTTTCTACATGATTTCACAAATGTAATGTATTATGCTAATGCCTTGAAGAAATACAAATAAAAAAATTAAAACATTTTTGTTATTTTAAATATTGTGAGAGGTTCAGTATCTCAGCACTAACAACTGTCCTGATGTTTCTTAATAAAGTTTCCATAACAAAATTCATTTATGGAAAATATTTTTAACTACATGAAAATCACCTTCATAACAAGATAATAACATAAGACAGTATAAGATCAATGTGCCATTATACTGAAATAATACCTTAGCTTAAGTGTGGAGAATAAGTATTTAATTAAGCTAAATTTAAGACGTGTTTCATAATCTCATACATCACAGATGTGTTAGTTATCTGAAGGTTTTCATGAACCATAGACATATGTTTTAAATAAATAATTGAATGAAAGCTTTCACTCGACCTTAAATAAGCGGTATCACACAATCCCTAGTTGATAGAGGTAGGAAGGGCTGATGCGCATTATAGTAGAGTTGCATACATTATCCAGAAGACTAAGTTGAGGGTGCATATTCATACCTCCCAAACCCTTCAGCAACTTCATACTTTAACCAATAGGGTGCTGCTATGTCTATTTCCGCTACTGCTTGCTTAAGTTAATACCAGATTAATCAAGTATCCCATGTGTTTCTTTGTAATTGTTTGAACAAGCTTTAATATCTATCATATTCTTAAAGCAGTAATAAATAATACCAACAATCATTATTAATGGCATCAAATGGGTAAACAGTTTTTAGATCCTACTGTATCTAACTGATAGGGTAAAGTGCCAAGAAACAGGTGTAGACATCTATCAGTAGAGTTTTCATAAAAGACTTGTAGTTGATATATACTAACACAATATAAAAAATTAATATTTGAGTTATAAAAATCTAAGTAAAGAGATAAAACATATTGATGCCTTATTTCACAGCAGTGCTGTGAAAACTTAGTTTCCATGTATTTAGCGTCACTGTGAAGTAAGCCATCAATACATAAAAATTTCAAAAGGATAGAGTTTCATAGGATTATCAAAAAGAATAATAAATCAACTAATTAACTGGTTAAATTTAAGTTTTATTTTTATCACAATTCATTGATACAAAGGATAATTAATTAAATTAATATATGATTAGAAAATGACATGATACTTATTAATTATGTTTTGGTTTTCAATTTTTGGTTTGGAAAACTGGTTATACCACACTATTTTTATTTTTTTCTTATTGATGAACACATTGTTGAAATGAAACTTCTTTACTGGTGTTCTACACTCAAGAAAAAAAAATTATATGGTAGTAAATTGATTTTGTGGTGTCAGAAGAAATGAAACGGAAGTTATGAGGGAGAGAACGCTGGATGTGTTTTAATTTGTAATAGGGTAACAGGAGGTAACTGAATTGGTCCGGCAGCTGTAGATGTTAAATGATTAACTGAGTCTGATGGAGTGAGCTCCTCTGACAATATAAAAAATTAAATTTTCCTGCTAGAATTGACTGTTCTATTCTAATTACTATTATTATTCTGGAACTATTTTCTGTCTTGTGCTCGATCATTATTAAGATTAATTATTATTATCATTATTAAACTATAAGAGGAAACACATGATCATTATTAATAAAATTTTAGTATATTCTTTCATTTAAAGAATTTTTGCTTCTGTCGGCCAGCCTCAAGACTGCCACAATTTTTTTATCCACACACTGTGTTATAAACATATCCACCACAAACTAACCATTTAATATAATTAAAAATAGTGAATAAAATTTATTTTAACATTGCAAATATAAGAATAGCATACCAATTTTATAATATCCAGCCGTCCTTTTAATATAATTTTAAACAAAAAATAATTCAGTTTATTTGATTACATTTAAGTTTATAATCACATTAACAGAATACATGAATTAAGGAGCCATTTGAATACACTTTAACATTCGATTATAGTAGAATAAAAAAAACCATCTGCTTTTAAAAGATCACTCTCCAAAATATTTGAAGACTGGTGAAATGATAGCTCAAAATGACTACAATATGATCTTCAGGAACAACAAAAGGAATTGTATTGGTGACAAATTGAATAATGAAGTAGTAGCAACAAAGATATTACACAAAAATAAAATAAATAAAAATAATAGCAGCTTTATGCTGTTCAAATAAAACTTATTCTCATATTAGTGTTATGGAGGTGACAAGGTGAGTAAATACTTAACATATATAACAGCATTCCTAAAAAATATAGTAATATTTACACACATTACATGGCTAAAAAGTATGAGATTTGAATTGAAAGTTGATTCTTAACCATAAAGAAGAAACAGTTATATTTATTCGAGAAAGTATTGAGCAATTTCATCTGATAGTAATTTTATTAATATTTAGGCCAAGTGAGACGATATGGATCGTATTGCACTCTTCTCAAGTATCTCTTGGCTTTAAAAATATATCAATTGAGCATAGAACTATTTTTTTTTAATATCTTAAAACTATGAAATCACTTATGATGATAATAAAATTATTTCTCCATAGGAAACATAAAATAAAATTCCTCAAATTAAAAAAAATATTACAAATAGCATTCTATAGCACAGGACACTTACACACAGCCCTTGATAAATACACATATGAGTGGCACAATGATATTAAGATCTAGCTTCTCATAGGACTGACAATAAAATTTACAATAAGATAACAATATAAATATTAAAACTGCCCTTCTTCGATATACTCCATAATAGGCTGTGGAAGAGGCAGTTTAGGTATTATATCAGCTCTTACATACTGCCGGATAACAAACCGACACAAATATTGAAGAGGTCTTACTTTGGTGAACCTTGATACAGGCCTTGTTAACTTTACATACATTATAAGGTTACTATCAGCAGGATTATACATCACATAGGCAAATTCTGAAACATGAGAACGATTCATTGAATACTTGATCAGATCTTCCACAGTATAGAAATCTGGGCCACTTTGGAGACTAAATTTTCCTCCGACATGATCGATGTGAGTATGAAAAGTCTGACTATGACTTCTGAAGCTCAACGTAAGGACATACTTCTGAGCAGAGGAATCCCTAACCAAAAATGCACCATCAGGTTCTTCTAAAAGTTTATCTTCAGTTTCTGACCTCGAAAGTGGACCCCAGTACCAGCCATACTTTGATAATCTAAATAATTTTTCAGTTAATGGTTCTAGATTCACATGTTCATCTTTAAGATCTTCACGGTTAATATCTAGATCTTGACAAACAGTATCGTTTATATTATTATTATCTTCACAATTACATTGATCATCATGGTCGTTATTCAAATCTTTATGCACAAATGTTTCTGAAGGGGTCTTATTCTTTTTAAAACATTGAAAAAATACATTCTTACCCTGTTGGAATCTAAAAATATTCAGTTGGTTGATAGAAGCCGCTTTCAATTGTTTTCCTTTATCAGCTTCAAGATTACTTTCCTTTTGTTTTGATTTCTTCTGGTTTAAACAATGAAACTTGAACATTCTGAAAGAATTAGTCAAGGAAATCTGATTATTCATTGCTGAAATTTCGAGTTGAATATAATAAATCGCTCATAAAGAGCGACATAATTATAAATAGTCGCTACTGTCACATATTTATCACTTTAGTCCGATTCGATAAAGTTTTGTCCCTATTTCTCTACTTTATTTAAAGCAATCAGCTACAACATAACCTTCCTAAGCAGATAACAACACCCCCTGATAACATAAAATCGTGGAACTCTATCAGCTAAGGGGGGGCAGTCAACTCACTGAGAATCTTAATGAGGTACTATTACACCCTCTATAAATCGTTTTTAAAACTATACAAAAAGTTCTTGCAATTTTAATTCGTCTTAACTTTATTTAAAACAATTAAAAATGAGTAAATTAAGTATTAATTAACGTATTCTATATAGGATTTTTCTTTTTTCTGGATCAGAGTTATTAGATTGCAAGTAAAAAAAAAATCTTATTTATAGATGGTTGTATGTGAATTAGAAAGACATGACCAGGGCTGAGGTCAAGAATAACAAAAATATTGGAAGAAGGTAGTTGACCGTATGAAATAGACTGTAATGGTGGTCAATAAAGGTATCAAAATATTAAAAGAAAATTTTACATTGCTAACCAAAATAGTTTTTTTTTTACTATTTTAATAGCTTTATTGACTACCACCTGGAGTATCTTCCTACAATAACAAAAATAGTTTATGGTCAACGTTTCCACCCACAATGCAGATCTTCATTAGGGCTGTTGTGACGGGTGGAAGAGTACACTAATGAGCAAAGGAGTTTGAATTGCAATTCATCATTGCATCATCTGCTTCTATGCTAAGTAAGCTCTTTATATCCTAACTTATTTTCCACTACTTTGACTACGGTTGTGTGATAAACGGTGAACTCTCGATTGTAAAGGACTGACTAAAACGAATTACAAATAGCTTTTTAGATTAGTTTTCGGCACCCCGAAGCCATTTTTGCCACCTTTACGGTGAGGCAACCTTTTGGTCGAAACAGCAGAAACATGGGTATCGGTACCAAACACCCCTTTCTACTGAACATAACACTCAAAACATAAGAACTATTCTTTTTAATTGATGTTTTTTACTACTTTCTCATGATATTCGTTATGCTTCTTCCTTATGTTCTTTTAAATCCCTCCTGTTCCAGGATATTCTCACATCCTAAACAGACCCTCTGTAATCAATAATATTTATTTTTATTAGAAAGGAAAAATGGATTTAATGTAAATTTTTTAATTTTCTGTACACTCATGGGTATACATGTTTTCTATAAGATATAATTTTATTTGGTGTGTAAATTGTTGTATGCATGTGTATAGATCTATATTATTGAAGTATTATTTCATTACTTTTTAACATTATTTTTTCTTTGACTTATATCAAAAGAATTCCTTCTATATTATTTTCTTTTTTATTGTTAAAAATGTATTCTCAAAGTTATTTTTATTTTTAAGTTAGTTTTTGGCCAGATATGTTTTTTTTTTTTTTAATTGAACATTGTTTGTTATTCTAGACGGACCTATTCCCAGAATAAATTTAATTTATTACTACTCTGTTTCATTTTTTACGAATGTATTAAGTTTTGGTATTAATTTGATACAGAATTTAATTTGTTATAATATAAACTTATCGGTAAAATGCACATAGAAAAAAAGTATTAAATTTTGAAAGATTTTTTTAGCAACCTGAAGTCGCTATATTAGCTAACATATCTATTTTAATTTATTTGCAACCATATATGCAAGTTTAAAAAAAATACTACCTCAAATTTAGTGACATAGTCTGTTTTGTCTCTTGACTAACTTGCCTAGTTTATATAATAAATTTTGAAGAATTTTTTAATCGTAAAATTAAATCCAAAGGCTACATTATATTATATCTACCCAAGGCTCTTTAGCGCACCTATCAATAGGTTTCTGAACTATATCCTGGCCTCTCAATGTTTACTTTATGACATTTTGGGAAGAGTATTATGATGAAGTTGGATTTTTGATCAACATTAACTTCTGGAATTATTTTTCAATTTTAGTTTTAATTAGCCCTTAAATCTATACTTAATATGCTAATAATAAATTCTAAAACATTTCAAGGTTTGAAAAGGAAAAATATATTGACTGTAAAATTATTTTTTTGAATGATACAAGAATTTGATACTACCTTAATTCCTACAAATGTGGTTGATGGTATCTCTTTTATAAACTCTGAAACTCTAAGGCTCATTAGATATGAATCAAAACTTAGGTTGTCAAACTAAATTGACTCAGTTTGCTCCTCTATCTCCTGAGGAAGAAGAAAGTTCTAGCTTAGGTTCCTTGTTTTCACGTTGGACCTTCAGCTTCAGAAGAACTCGTAAGTTTTCTTAAATAGTATGGCATCAACTTTAGGGAACATAGCTTATTTGTAACTCATGTCAACTGTTTCAGCTCCTGAAGAAAATAAGCCTGAAGGAGCTGACAATGAGGCTAGCAATGAACTACCAACAGATAAACAAGATGTGGACAATCAGTACATTGTAAATATTGATTGTTTTCATTAATTAAATACATAAGCAATTATAAATGTTTATTTTTAATTGATGTTTTAATAGTTTTCTTATTGTAACATATATACGATTATAAATGATATAGGAAGATAATGTTGGATCTATATTAATATATTATTATTTATTTTTGTTTTTTGGTGTGTTCACAAAACTGCCTGGAAGCTATATTATTTTGTAAAAATCATTTGATGGGTGTTATGTTTTTATTTTGATAGAAGGAAGGATATTGATTTTATTTTGTGTCTCGTCTTTTAAGTTTTTTTCAATGTTTATCTTACACTTATATTTTTATGTTATTGTACTTTCTTTGTAGAAATCTAGAGATGGTTCGGAAGAAGAAGAAGAAATTGATGATAATAATTTTGAAAATAAAATTCCTTTTTATTTAACTGAGGGAAGAAGTCTTCCCAATGTTCTGCGGAGGATAAGCAATTTATTGGCAGTTAAGAATTCTGTAAGTGTTATTCTAGTGTTTGTATTTTTGATTTTTGTGTTGAGTATTGTAATGAAAGAAATCATTTTAGGGAAAACAATCCTATAAGGATACTGATCTCAAGCAGTATTGGATGCCAGATTCTGTTAGTAAGGAATGTTATGACTGCGGGGAAAAATTTACTACATTTAGAAGAAGACATCACTGCAGGGTTGAGAATTTTGTGTTCATTTTTCATTATCATCTGAATTTGAAATCCAATTCTGTAAAAAAAAAATCCTCCCATTTATTTTTTAGGTCTGTGGCCAAATATTCTGTTCTCGATGCTGTAATCAAGAAATTCCTGGAAAAATAATGAATTGTAATGGTAAGATAATGAATCAGGCCCATTAATTTTAATTTTTCAAGAGAGTAGTTTAAAATTTTGACCTCCTTATCATTATTCAAATTTGTATTATTATTTTTGCTAGAAATTTAAGGTTGAAAATTAATTGTAGCAGTCTTAGATAGAAAACAAGGCCTGTATAGTGAGTAGCGATAAAAAAAGAAGCATCAAAGAGTTCAGTTAGGCAACTACCCATGAATGGCCTTGTTGCTTAGGAAGTTAATTATTGGTCTCAATTAATTTCATATAATCCAGTTACATAAGATTATGAAACAAAGTTCATAGATTCCTATTTAGGACCATATGAAATTTTATTGTGATTATTAATTTTTTGCCAATTATGGATATTTGATTTAGATATTTTTGTTATGGTAAAAATAAAATTCATAACAATTCCTATTTTCATATTCATTATTTTTTTGTTTAAGGTGATCTTCGGGTATGCACATATTGCGGTAAAGTTGTCCTTTCATATTTACAATCTCCAGATATGGCAGCACATCTATCTGCAGATCTCAGAGCTCTTCAAGAAGACCTACAAGTGAAGTTTGGAGATCCTTTACTAATGACTACAGCCCAGCATGGTAGCAATCCTAGTCTAACTCCTGATAGAGAAGACAGTGCTGCAAGAAGAAAACCATCCCTAGGTTATCAGGAAGAAAAATTTGCTAATTCCAGGTTAAAGCGCTGTTTGTTTGTTTTTTGTTTACTTACACTACTATTGTTTACTATACTAAAAAAATAGACTTTGTTTTGAGAATATACAAGTCAGAGTAATTCTTAACCTTATAAAATTGACAATATACACTTTTATTCCTCATATTAGAAAGGATATGACAAAATTTCCTCTATAATTTCAGCAAGATTTTTTTAAATTGAGGAGGTGGTAAACTAAAATGTGATGTGTATTAGTTTTCTTCTCTAGGTCAGCATATGATAGTGTGTGGCGAGAACAATTATATATGGGAATGGAAAAACTTGAAATCCCACCAAAGCTAATTAGGTTGACCAGAGTCACAATGATGGACACAAGCTTTCATGTAAGAGTGCAAGGAGATTTGTCAAATATATTCAAGTGCGAACGAGGTTTGAGACAAGGTATTCTAATATGCACTCTCTTTTTATCTAGCTATAGAAAGCGTTGTGAGAGATGTTGGTATACAGACAACGGGCACTCTATTTACAAAAAGCATCCAGACACTGGCTTATGCTGATGACTTATGTATTATTGGGAGATCCTTAACGGTTATGATGGATGCTTACTAGAGACAGTAGTACTTTACAACTGCTCGCTAGAGGCAGTAGTACTTTACAGCTGCTTGCTAGATCACTCCAAGAGACTGCGGATAATGACATGAACCAGGAAGTGAACCAACGAATTGTTGCCGCAAACAGATGTTATGGCCTTCTGAAGTACATGAAAGACCGCTTAATACAATGAGCAACTAAACTTCTCCTTTATAAAGTCCTTATCAGACTGGTCCTGACTTATGGGTGTGAAACATGGACATTGACGAAGGACATTAAGGAAAAAATGTTAATTTTCGAGAGGAAGGTCCTTTGGAAGATATTTGGCCCAGTGAAGGAGAATGATGAATGGAGAACCAGGCGAAACCAGGAACCAACCAACTTGTACAAGGAACCGGATTTTCTTAGCTAGGCTGAGATAGGCGGGCCACTTTGTACGGATGGACAAGACCTTAAGATGGAGTAAGTGCCGATGCCGGAATCCTTGGAATCAGGAACTAGTGGACGGCTGCTGAGGATAGAGAAACATGGAGGACAACTCTTGAGGCAGCCAAGATCCAGTAATGGATTGTTGAGCTTGGGATGGTGATGATGATGATTAGTTTTCTTTAAGTGTAAAATTTATAAAATTACCCTCATATTTGTTTTTTACTGGTTGACTGGTGATTGCACTTACTGTATTAATCCATGGGTGAGGATGGTATCATTATTGCACAATAAATGAGGAGTAACTGATCAAAATGGATTCTGTTCATTTTTAAATGAATTTCATTTTGCATATTTATTGTCAATTATGTTTCACTAGAAACTAACTCTGAAATGATTTGGATTATATTGCTTTTGGTCACTGAGTTATAAAGCTGTGAAGTTTGTTGTTTGAATCGAAATGAATATTGTCCAGATCAAAATGTATTTTGCCAATAGTTCATGATATTTTCTTTAATTTAATCTTTAATGTTAAATGAAGACAAGGAATTTAATGAATCACAAGTTAATTGGGTATTCTAGTGAAGGAAACTTTCTATTTTGATCTCCAACTAATACAACTTCTCCAAACTTTGCTATGGCATTAGGTCTAAACAAAAACATTCTGTGAGTGTTAAGATCAGCCACTGATCAAGAACTTAGAAATTTGCCTCATATAATAAATTTTTCTTATCACTAAATTATTATCTGTCATCTACATTTAAAGTTTCTTCTTCTCGTTTTCATTAAGAATGGATTACAATCACAGTTTTTTATAGTATATGTAACTCTAAACTTATGTTAATGTCTATACCTTATTAAGGGAACCATACTGCAGTTTTTAGATTGATGTACAGGTAAAAATTTGATTGCATTTCCTAACTATAGGTTTTCACTAGGTACTAAAACTATTTAAAAGTGGACAAAGTGAATTTTGATTTGGAATTCGTACAATTAAATTAAATAATTCATTAATTAATTCAGAATTTGGCTTAGGTCAAATAAATGTTTTTAAAAATAGGCTTTTAGGTAAAATCAATTTCTTAATCTGTTTTTACTTGTAGACAAATGCAGTGATATAAAATGATTCAAAATTATTACAATTATATATTTAGTTGTCAAAATATTTCTTAATTTAAGCATCGTAAATAGTTTTCCTATTGTCATATTTTTGTATTTATTGAATATATTTTGCATTTTCGATAATCTTATTTTCTTTTATTACTACTATTGAAAAAATGTCCTCAAAATCCAAAGATACTAGTTAGTGTAAAATTAGTTTAAGCCATTTTAAATCATAAACATTATGTATACCTCATGTTTTGTATTATTAAGAAGGAAAAAATAGGTCAAAACCATGATATTCATATACTACCCCTTGCCCTCCTTCATTGTTCTAGTAATATTTGCAGTAGTAAATATCACCTTGTAACTCTCTACTGCCATAATTCACCAACCAAAATATAAATGATCACACTTTTAAGTGCAGTTTCATTCATTCTCACAAAAACTAATACTATAGAATCTTGAAGCCATTTTTTGATAACTTGTAAACTGTAAGTTCTAAAGCTGCGTTATGAATGGATTGTGTGGTATTATTTAAAATGCAATCTTATACTTTTATCATGAATTTAAAGTTTAAAAAACTAGTACTATGAATTTTGGGTTGATTTCATTAATTTAAATTTGTGAGCTATTACCAATATAGCATAAGTTCAGTACTATTATTTTAGTGAGTCAATCATTGATTAAGTCAATTGTATAGTGTCATTTTATCTCTTTTGAAAAATCACTTTTCTCTTCTATCTTAGGAATGATGACTAACTATTGGTTTACTATTGTTCCAATAGCAGTTTATCTTGTGATAAGATTAAAAAGGTAAAGTTTTATATTGTCCTTTGGAAATTTGTTGATCAAAAACATTATCTGTTTCCTTTGACCTACAATTTCATGATAAAAGTATCTGTTTATATATATGCCTTTTTTATTTTACTTCTTTTTTTTTTTTTTTTTTTTGTAGAAACTCTGAACTGCGTCTGTGAGTTGTAAATGATGTTATTGGTTATTAAATGGAATTTTTATTCTTTATATTCTAGATCGGATCCTGGTCGAAGTTCTATGAGATCCCTTTTAGATGAAGCTGTTATTTCTGGTGGACTCAATATTTCAACCCATCGTTACAGGTTGAGGACCTATAGTAACTGCTTCTTAGCCAGCCAGCTTGTTGACTGGCTTGTTCAACACAATAAAGCAGCTAGCAGGTTGTTTTTTTAGATTGAATCTTATGAAATATTTGTCAGACACATTTTAGTTTTAATTTTATAAATCAGTAAAATGATTGAATGAACAAAAATAATAAGACTCGAACCATGTGTATTTATTTTAAATATTGTTAATATAAAATATAATTATGAAATTCTAAACTCTTATCAAAATAGAGTTAATTTAAATTTGATTTTCAGAAGTTCTTAGTAAAAATTGATGGAGTTTGTTTGAAAATGGATGTTATTTTTAGTCGTCTTAGAATAACACAAAAGAGAAAATTATAGATATGAGGAACTCCAGATCAAAAAGCATTGTGTCCATTTTTTAAAAACAGTAATTTTGCACGGTTATTGCAATGTTTTTTTGGCATGAAGTCAAAGTATAGAATATTTTAGATTGTATTTCTTCTTGTTATTAATTTATAGAGCTTTTATGTCTGTGAATGAGATGAAATGATTTACAGTTCTCATGCAAATTTTTTTTTTTTTTGTAAGAAGACAAAGTATAGAACATTTCTGATCATGTCGCTTCTTGTCATTGATTCAAAAACTTTGAATTTGGTTGTTTATGAACTTTAGGTATTTGTTTATAAAATACAATTAAGATTGATATCTCTTTAACCCTTATCATTAATATATCACTATGTTAAGTGAATTTGTTGACAAAATGATCACATCTTGCCTTCAGTTTATACTAGCATTCAGTTAAACTACATTTTACTAAAATTTGGATTTTTGGTAATATTACACCATTATCAGATACAGGAGTTTTTGATCCAAAAATAACACATCTTGCTGCAATTAGAAAAAACTAAATTTTTTTTTAAGTAGATGGACCTAGAAATTTGAAATCAGTGACCTCATTATCAAGAGAAAAGAGGGTTCTGGGTGGAAATAATTTTTTTATGTGGAAGCTCTTTAGGACTTTGTTAAGGCAGAACCAACAAACAATACTCAGGAATTGACAAGAGAGACTTAAGTTTCTGAACTCTATAAGTGAATGAAAGTGATGAAAAATGGATGTACTATAAGAACTCTAAGACTAAGAAATGATTTGACCAGACTTTTTCTTCTAGATTCCTTCTCCGTATCATTAATACTGAAATCCCGAAATAGTTCTACAAATCTGAAGTTAAGGGTGTACAACATCCTGATAAAACCTGCTCTGAAATACTGCTGTGAGACCTTGCCTCTATCATGCACCCTTTAAAGCAGAATCAAGATTTGAAAGGAAAATCTTCTATACAATTACCAGAAGGATCAGAGTTTTAACACATGGAGGAGAAGAACTAACAGAGAACTGCCTACAGAGACTGGTCAGTCAATATCTCACGCTATGAAGGCAAGAAGAAGAAACCATGTGTGAGGCGAAAAAGCAGATGGATTGATACAATCAACAATTGTGTGAAAGAGTTGCTGGCAATAGCCCAAGATAGGCTGGTGTTGTGAAGGATGGTTCAGGTTGCCAAAAATCTACAAGATATATTATAGAGCCTACTGGGGAAGAAAAAAATATATGTATA
>NW_027107367.1:1531793-1554698 GCF_000696795.3 Halyomorpha halys | reverse complement strand
TAAATAAGCACACATATACACACATACATAATTTAAAATTTTTCTTTTGTTAAACGGTCAATATCATAATCCTTCTTTTAGGATACAGGGAGTGGTGTTGGGACAGGCCATGTTGCAGTCAGGTTATATTGAGTGTGTTAGCTTAGATACATCTCAGTTCTCAGATGGTAATTCGTTGTATAGAATTCTTCCTAAAGAAATCTTGCAAGAAGAAGGCAGAAATGATTCAAGTGCTGGTATGATTTTTATTTTTATGAATTATATTTGTTCTCAATAATAATTTATTTTGTTAAGTTTAAAGCATAGATAAAATACAACTTTGAAATAAAATTTATGGTATGTCCACTCGCAAGAATTTACTTACCATTTTGCTTCCTAAGACTAATACAATGATTGGCAAGATCTTTGCTGCATCTTCACTAATATTGATCCAATAGAGAATTTATTATTATTTATTTTTTTGGTTTATCTTATTTCAAAATTTAATTATGATAAAATTAATAATAATTATAATTAAACATCTGGAATGTTGTGGGAGATGTATAGATTTCTAATTAATCAAAATATTAAGAAACCAAAATTGAACAGTTTTCTATGAAAAACTGTACGAACTACATTGAAAACAAGGATCCAATCTTCAACAAACTGAATCTTCTTTGATACTGGTCTGATTTAAATTAATTGTTTTGTGTTTTGTAGAGACTTTAATTGCCTTTCAAATGACTTAAAAATGTAATTTTCCAATACCAAAGAAGCTTATAAAACTATTAGATTTATTGAAAATTGTATATAAATTATTTGACCCAATGATTACAATAATTACTTAAGTGGTAAGGAATTTAAATTTATTACTACTGAGCTGTATCTCTACTAATATTGATCAGGTTTATCTTTTTATTTTTAGGAAATTATCTTTTAAATAAATTTTACAATAAAATGTATTCTTTTTCAGTTATCCACTAAAGGAATTTTTTTTTTCATACATTTTTTCTTGCATTTTCTCAAGGGTTTGTGTTATATATGAAAAGTTAAAATATCTTAAGTCAAAAACTTCAAACAAATTTCATCAAAATTATTTTTAGAAGTTTTGGCACTACAGCCTAGAGACAAATTTTCTTTTCACTTATTGCACAGCAGTTGTGTGCAGGGTTCCCAATTTGGTTCAAATGCATTAGGGGTCAAAATCCAACAAACCAATGGTCACCATTTTTTTTTACTTGGGTTCTCTATAACTAATAAATTCATTGAAAGTGCACTTTGAAAATTTGACCCAATCATAACAATCTCCTTACCTACCTAGTGATGAAAGTAAAAATCTGTTTTGAAACTGTAGAGATTATCGTCAGAGAAATTTAATAATATAATTCAATTAGCATATAGTTCACAAAATTAATAAGAATAAAGTATAACATATAGGACTACTTTTTTTTTTTGTTGTAAAAAAATAAATAAATCTCTTACAACTTTTGTACCTAGAGTTTTATATTAAAAAAAAACTTTCTTGAGCTTATAGAAATTTATCAATTGATTGTTTTCATTTCATCAATAAAATTCATTCCTGATTTCTAAAAATTTTCAAAAGAGGAGTTTACCTCTTACTACTTTATGTTAGAAATTCATTGAAAACTAGAATTTTATATTGAAAAATTATTTAATATGAAATAACATGCCTTACATAGATGTTGTTATTTTAGATTCGGAATCAGAATATGTACCTTCAGAAGCCAGTTTAAAAACTTCAAATTCAATATTTGACTTAGATCTCAACCTTGAAGAGAAAACAGTCCTGGTTAGCAAGCCACCTCAAAAAGTAGAAGAATCTGTGTCTGATAAAAACTATGGTGAATCTCTTGACCTTTTAAACCAATATTTATAATTTTTTTATTGGAATGTTATAAAATAATTTATTTTGATTGTTATGTTTTAGAGCATTCTAAACATAATTCTGCAACTGATATGATTGGTGAAAGTGGTTTTAAAGCAGTTACCGATGCTTATTCTGCCGAGAGTGAAGTCCCTCCTGCAATAGATTGGCATACTATTCAGGAAAATGCTCTTAAAGAGGAAGATAAACATTCATACAATGTCCTCAAGTAATTGTTTTTCCCCAGAATAATAAATATATTATATATTATGTTCTTATATTAAGTCACAATTGATCAAATGTTTTTCTAATGTGAACGTGATTTATGCCCTTTCTTTCTCATTAGCACTTGAAAATTCAATAAACCTCATTATTATAAATAATCACAACTTTTTGAATATTTAATAAACACATGTATTAATTAAACAACGAACAGTAGATGTTTTTAGTAAAAAATTACAACCCAATGATGAACATGTGACAGTAGTATATGAAGTGTGTGATCTGTTTATATCTTCTGCTGAAGGAAGATAAGGTCCTAAAGAAGGTGTTGGGTGATGTCCAACATAAAGAAAATTAAAGCATCCCAGTACTTTGTATCTTGCATATATTCAGAGAATTGGAAATAGAAGAAGCAAACCTTCCAGAAATGAAGGGGCTTAGTTGGAGTAGAGAAGACTGGCTCAAATTCCTGGCATTGTACAATTTTTTCACGATACTATCTAGTCCTCTTGTCCAAAAGGAATCATTTATGACAATTAATCTTAATGATTACTGAATGACTGTCTCCTTTTTTTAAGTTAACATCTTTGACAATGAACCTTGTAGACACAGGTTAGTTAAGAATAGAATAACAAAGTAACTAACTGAAGAAAGAAGTAGCTGCCCTGCCTTGAAAACTCAAATTATAGTACTGAGGAATTTATTTAAGCTGATACATACAGCTTGTACTGTATGAAATACATGGAGACTGATTTGTTAGGCTTAGTCTATATAAATAAGTATCAACACTCAAAGTTATTGGTCTCATTGATGCATTGAGTTAAAAATTATGATTGTAAACAAAATTAATTTTTTTTTTTGACATTCTGTTTTTTTTTGTAGAGCAGCGTTCTCACAACATTGCAACACTTACTTCAGGCAACTTCTTAACATGCAAGGAGTTCCTCAGAACTGGACAGAAGTCCTTACACCTCTTGTTCAAAGAGTTGCTAGTACAATTAGACCTGAGGTGTCGAGACCTGATGATATGGACATACGCCTGTGAGTTATTAAATAGATTATTTTGTGTTAGGTTTTTTTTTTTTTTTTTTTTTTTTTTTTAAATGTTATTTCATAGTATTTTTAAAATTAAAAACAAAATTTTTATGATTTTTTTTTTACACATATATCTTTTTTCTAAGTTAATATAAAAAGAAGAAGAAGTCAATTTTTTAAAATGTTTTAGGTATGTTCAGGTAAAAAAAGTCCCTGGTGGTGAGCGTAGTGAATGTTGCATAATCAATGGTGTCGTTTGTTCAAAAAATGTAGCTCATAGAGCTATGCCTACAAAAATAGTTAATCCTAAAATACTTCTTCTTAATTCAGCTATTATGTATCAGAGAGTTGAAGGGAAATATCTATCTCTAGAGCCCGTAATCATGCAGGTAAATTTGTAGCAACATTTTCCCAACAAAATTATTTATATTTTAAGTATATCTATCCATCTGTGGACAGGAGTGTATATTATTATTACAAAAAGTTGATTATTATCTATGTACCAGCTTTAATGCATAGCTTGTGTGATTATTTTTAAAAATTATATATCTTGTGTAGGGCTAAACAGCTTATCAGAATCAGACTTAACTTATAGTTATACCTATTGTAAATTAACTTAAAATAGGAACAATTCTTTCTTTGATCCTAAAGTATTAACATGTATTTCATGGTGTACATGTATAATCTATTGTGAACTTCACAATCTGGTTTGTATTGATAAGTACCCTGTGAGGAAGTTAGTGCAGCTATGAAACCCAATAAACAACAATGTCCATAATTTTTATAAATAAATTTCAGTTTGGAATTTTATTGACAATTAGGTATTTTAAGATGAATGTACTTACTTCTTGTTGTCTAATATAGCTAATTACATTGCTATACATCACTACTATCTTAATTTATCCCTGTGAATTATTTTATAATCTCATATTTATATCTAGTTTTCATGAAGTAAATTTGAGATTGCTTCAACAGTCATTGATGAATATTTTATTAAAACTTCATTTTAGATTTATTAGTTTAAATAATGAAAGTTTGTAATCCAATTAGAAAAAACATATTTCAACCCCCTTCTAAATTTGAGGTATTATTATTCAAAATAGGTAGAGTCCAAAAACCGGATAAAAAAACTTTCCTTACTGTCCATAGCTGCTCTCCAAGACTGCTGGGCCAATTTTTATTTGATTTTGCACCGAAGCTACTTGTCTCATAGGACCAGTCATAGAACTTGATATTACCATCTTCCACTTTATTTCAAACTGGTGGGTCATTAAAGGTTTCATGCATCTATTTTCTGACAATTTATAAAGATAGAAGGGAAAAAATGGAATCAACATGTCAAAGCCTTAGAAAAAAAATTCCAATCCAAATAATTTTTCAATTTTTTTTTGTCTTGGTATATTGATTATAAAATATTTTTCTACTTATATAACTAAGTAATTAATCATTTAGTGATTTTAATATCACTTAAAAGATGTGTGTTTAATTATGTATGTGTATAATAAAAGGTAATGAAGGCTACTAATATAGTTAGAACAAACAGTCCTATACGTTCTATTTCTCCTTTTACTCCTCTTCTGGATCAGCTAAATATCATTAAGTGGTGGGTCTATCTAATCTAGCTTAGCTTTTCCATACCACATAGAATAGGGAGAAAACCTCTTGATGGTATTTAAAATTGAAATATACTTAATTCATTTTGAAAATAATCTATTTTCTTTCTATTTTGCGTTATTTTTATGAATCCAGAAGTTTTTTTTTTATTATCCATTCTTTATTTATTATTTTTTGTTTTTGAAAGATATTCATTTATTTTTATTTGCTATATTTATCTTACAGGAACAGGAGTATGTAGACCGCGCTGTTGCAAAGATATTAGGGCTAGGGCCAAATTTAGTACTGGTAGGAAAGAGTGTATCTCGTCTAGCCCAGGAATCCTTACTAGCTCATGGGATCACACTTGTTCTCAATCTCAAACCTTCTGTTCTTGAAAGAGTTGCTCGAGTCACAGGCGCAGATATCATTACATCAGTCGACCCACAATTGAGGAGTCCGAGATTGGGCAGGGCGACCCTCTTTTCTGTATCATCATATATTACTGATACAGGTACAGTTGTTATAGATGAAAGTTTCATAGTTGTTCTCATTTGTATTTCCTAGTTAGCTCTATGTTTTTGAATGCACTCACACGTACATCTTTTTTCCTGTTATTGTATTCCCTTGGCAGCGATGTGTTTCATGATTATTCTGCCTATTATGTCATACTACATGGTTACCAGTTAAGATTTATACAGAGTATACATTCTATTTTTTCATTTGTATCCTTCAGAATACTTTTTAAAAAATTAAATTTTCTGGAAAAAATAATTTGTTTTTTTCACGTTATTTAGTAAGTGATTCATGATGTTACCATGATATTTGCACAAATAAATTTACAAAATGTTTATTTTTTGATTTGAAAACAAAAAATTGGTTATTGAACTATGGTTGTATTAAAATATTAGATATATAGAGCTCTATTAGAGCTCCAATTGAAGCTGGTTAAATAGGTCATAAAGTATTAATAGTAGCATTAATACTTTTCAAGATATTTACCAAAATAAATTTACTTTATGTTGATTTTGAAAAAAAATTAATTTCCAAAAATAAAATAATATAATAACCAAAATGGATAAAAGTTTTGCTGGATTTTAAACAACTTCATATGTTTTTTAAACAACTGAAAATTTCAAAGGAGTTAGTTCATACTAGCCCTTATAAGGGTAGTAAAATTTCCTCGTCACAGACAGGCAGTCAAATTATATGATTTCAGATTAAAGGATATAATACATTGCTGTATAGATTTTTACTTCACTATCTTAATAGTAGAAAGATGGTCTGGGATGAGTATTAACGAGTATTAGCGTGGGATGAGTATTAACGTAATATTATGTTTGAGGCTTAAAAAGTGGACACTCGAGCAAACAGAAATTTTTATTTTCCATACATTAATTTTTTGATCTGGGAATATTTGGGAATCATTTCAGAAATTTGTGAAATCTATAGTATTAATTTATTTATGTAGTAATTAAAAAAATGTTGGAAGACTTAAGTCTTAAAATGACCCTATGATTTGAACAGTTTAACTTATTCCCACCTCTTACTCTAACTCTTCAAGTGGGGTGGCAGCAGTATTACTTTGATATCTAAAATTTCAATCAAGATATTAATAATAAGATCTGCTATTTAAATACTTGCAACGCATCAAAAATCACATTAAAAAAAATTAAGTTCCAATAATATTATTTTTCTGCTAAAATTTCTGAAGGCTCCTAGACTAATATTTATTATTATATCATAAACTATCTTTACACAAAATGTTGTGCTTTCATCCATCATGTCATGTTAATCTAAAAGTGCATCTCAAAACCACCTCACACCTAAAAGTCTTTGAAAACAGTATATTCCATAGAATATTTGGCCTGAAGATAGATTAATCCTCCAGTGAATTTAAGAGACTGGACAAAATGGAGTCATTGAACATGGATATAGTCAATATAATGATAGCATTTTGACTGGTAAATAAACGAATTTCTCAATTTATAAGCTTTTTATACACTCTTCTCAATTTTCTTCATCAATTGAGACCACATATATAATAAAGAACCTTCTAACTTTTGTGTTTTATAAGCTATTTTAATTTCACTACATAAACCCATGATCCAATAGGACCTGTCTTTATATTTATATATTATTTATGTATATTTGTATATTAGATATGTGTATATATTTAATATTTATATAGAGGAATGCTGTGTTGGGTTTGTTGCAAAATCAAATTTTTTGAAAAATCATCGGTATAACATATAAAAGAAAATTGCATGTTTGGGTTCAATCACAACAGTCCATTGTAATATCTGGAAATTATTAACAATCCTTTTCATAACACTTTTAATTCCTATATTTTTTAATATTTTATTTCTGAAGGCAGGAAGAAGACACTGATGATGTTTGAAGGTTGCCCAGCACCACACCTGGGATGCACCATTCTCTTGAGAGGAGCCTCTGGACAAGACCTTGCTAAACTGAAGAAGGTCACAAAGGAATATATATTTGCTTTGTATAATTCTTATCTGGAGTTATCATATCTTATGGATGCGGAAGCTCAACCACCAAGCCCTTCTGATAATGTCTTTGAGGATTCTGAAGTTGAAATAAAGTCTCAATATGAAGAAAAACCTCATAAAAGAATTAGGTTTGTTGATATTTTCTGTTGTTATTATATTTGCTCTTACATTTTGTTGGTATATTATACTTCTTGGTATATTATAATTAAAGGTTGGAAGAACGGAATTCAGAAGAGGTTATCAACAGCAGACCTGTATCTTCAGAAGCTGTTAGTGATTTCAGTGACCCTCTTAGATCACATATTTATCCTGAAGATGAGAATGTCTCAGAAAAGGTTACAAATCAGCAAGAGTTTTCTGTTTCAGAATTGCCTCTTTGTAACAAGTTCAGAAAGGCCCTCGAAGAAAATATTTTAAGCATATCTCCATTTTTAAAGGTAAAATCCATAGATGAAGTTTTAAGATGTTAAAAGTCTACCTTAAATATTAATATTGCTAAAACTTATATTAAAAATAAGAGAATATTTAAATATTAAATTTTAAGTATTTATAGTTTTAAAATTTTTGTTTGAATTATAATTATTACACACTTCTTTTTTATCTTTTTAATTTTAATTTTATGTTTTTATAGTTTCAACTTCCATACCTCGAAACAGAAAATGGTCGGAATTGTCCTTTACGAATGTTTTTTGGTAGAAAGATATATTGGTCTCTTCAATTCTCAGATGAGCCTCTAAAGCCAAAATGTATTCCTTTTAACGAGCCTCCGTCCCTTATGAAGCGATTAGAATCTGTTAAGGTATTTTTCTATGTAAATCAATTTTCATATGTTTATATATTTGCCAAAAAGAATAGATTTATTGCATCATATAAAAAATTAATGTTGATAAAACGAGCAAAAATGTTTTTAGCTATTGATTCTTTTATTATTTGTATTATATTTACTTATTTCTTTTGTAGTTGAAAGAAGCACATGCATTAGTGAAAGCAAAGCTAACTGAGTCCTTAGAATCTTACGAGGTTCAAAAGTTGTTAGCCCATTATCGTGCAACAGGAGGTCGGCTTCCCCTCATACCTTACGAGACACCGCAAGTCAAACCAGTTCCAAGTTATTCTGGACCAAAGGATGTCCTTGATCCTGAAAACCACCAACGCCTTTCTGTTTTACTTTCTAGCTATTCTCCTGTTTCTCGAGTGGCTCCTGAATTCTGCGTGAACCCATCGTATGTATTTCAGAACTTACTTAATTTTATTTAATCAATTGATTTTTAGAGTATATTTTAAAACAATGGTGATGTTCTAATCATTCTTCCTCTATTACCCAATAATTTTACAATTAATAAACAGGGAATTGTCTATTGATTGGATTGTTAATATTTTACCAAAGATTTTATATTTAATGTACAGAAGATTTTTTTTCTCTAATTTTATGATAGTAATATTTTGGAGATATAAAAGTTGCTTTGGTTCCCAAAAATAAACTTTTATTAAATATTTTTCAATGAGTTACAATGCTATATGAATTATAATATTTCAAGAACAAATTTAAGCTTTTTATTCAGTTCTTTAATATGTTGAACGTTTTGAGCTTATATTAGCCCATCCTCAAAACTCCAATAATGTATAATTACTTCTTAAAAAACAATCCTAATATATAAAATAGTTTTAAGCAACAATGTATATATACAATATTAATTTTTTTACTCATTCTACAAGGCATTGTTGGATTTTCGGTTTCATTTTACTTGGGTGTATAGATATATGTTGTTTAAAACTAATTTATATTTGAGAATAGTTTTTTAATTGTGAATTAAAGAATTTTAAAACTATTTTGTTTCTTTTATTCTGCTTAAATTTTATTTATGAAAATAATAATGCAGTAGTGATTTTTCTTTTTAATAAGGTTTTTATGTATTTATTTTTTTTCGAAAGGATAGTAGAAATGGAATTTTATGGAAGGAACGACATAGCTCTTGGGGCATTCCTTGAGAGATACTGCTTTCGATTTGACTGCACTTCAGCTTCTTGTGATGTTCCTATGTCTGCTCACACTAGACGGTTTGTCCACTCCAATGGCGCACTCAATATTAAAGTGAGAAATCTGGAAAGTCCTCTGCCCTCTGCAAAAATTCTTATGTGGACTTGGTGCCCCAAATGTCCTGTAGTGAGTTAAATTTTGAATTAACTTGAATTAATTTTAATAAACGTTTGTTGAATACAATTTTTATTTTAGGTTACAAATATTCGGTGCATGTCTCCTGCAACATGGTCCCTTTCCTTTGCCAAATATCTTGAACTGCGTTTTCATGGAGATATGTACACATTGAGGGCGAAAGACAGCTGTAACCATTCCCTACATCAAGAGTGTGTTCAGTATTTTGGCTTGAACAATACACTTGCCTCGTTCAGGTCAGTATTACTTATTGGCTCCTTTTGTAGAAATATTTTAATAACATGCTATTGTAGGATTAAATTCTATTACAGTAACTTTAATTTTGCTTTATCATTAACTAATCCTTAACAAAGAAAGTATTTCATGATTTCAATTATATGTTATTGTTTCTCTGATAATTTTATTTAAAAGATAATGGTTAATATTAAAGTTTATCATTTATATATAAAAAAATTATTTGTATTGATGATTAATATTGACTGGAACATTATTTTAACATCCACAATAACAATTTATACTACAAAGAGCCACTTTTTTATGCTTAACCACTTCCACATATCAGAAATTAATTTCATGTAAACTAATATGTTTCTAGATTCTCAAAAATTTCTATATGGGAAATATGTTTTCCACCAAAAATTTTGAACACTGAAAGGGAACCTTTTGAGGAAAGGAAGGGTGAGGTTGAAGAGGAGCTGAAAACCTATAATTTGATGATAGCACAGTTCTTCAATACTATTCTCAACAAAATTATGGCTTTGCCCGTTTCTGAAAGTACGGCATACTATGTTCTTTATTCTTTATTGTTAATTTGTATATATATTCTTTTTATTTGACTACTATTCATTTTTAGCTGCTTGCACCACATCTATGATAAGTGGATGGAGGCAACAGTTAGTAAAAGACCAAGCATCGTTTAAGGTTCGAGTTGAGGATATTCAGCAGAAATTGTCTTCTTCTGTAGATGAAAAGTCAACTGGTATGTTCAAAAAAATTTTTTTTACGAACATGTATAAACAATCAATAATTTATTCATTCAATTATATAGTTTCATCATATGAAATGTTTGTTTTATTTTCACTTATCTATATGTGAAATCCATAGTAAGTATTATGTTCTTGAAACTTTTCGAATCTGATTTGTCAACACAAATACACGTTTTTAAGTCCTACGAGCCTAAATAACCTAGTTTTGCAAAATGTTCTGTGTGTGTATGGTTAGCCTAGCTCAAAAATAAGAAGTAAGAAACAGAAATTTCATATTTATGGTAGGTTACCTCTGTTGTTATTGGAACAGTTTTTCTGAATCTACTTCCTGGGAGTGCCAGTTAATATCATCTACCTTACACCTTTTACCATTTCCTCAAAAAACCGCTGATAATTTTTATTCAACTCATCATATCTATGTGTCATTAAATGTTTATTAATATCAGGTGTGTCTTATCCTCATTTGAAACAGACTGATACATTAAATGCTGAATGTTCTGTATGGAAGAAAAATGACTTCCTCTAAAGTATCATTGTTAGTAGTAATAAAAAATAAGTAAATTTAAAGTATGAAAGAGTTTGATAATTAAAGAAAAAAAGCAGAAATACTTTCTCAGGTTGAAAACCAATTTCTGAAAACAAGAGTGGTAATAAGATGTATATTATATCATTAGAAAACTAAAGATATGTGAAGTGCCAGTATCTAATATAAAAAATGATGATAACGTACAAATACTGATTTTTTATAAATAAATATTTTTGTGTTTTCATGATTCCTACGGTAATTTTTACTTTCACTTACCTATGTATAAAATATATCATGAGAGGAAGTATTGAGATCACATAACTTTCAGTTGTCCATTTTGATCTGAAATTAAATTGATCTACTCACAGTGAAGTGGTAACTAAAAGTTGTGTTATACACCCACCGTACATGTTTTTTGTTTTGTTTTTTCCAAAACTAAAATCCTACCCTGGTTACTTATTACTAATCTTTAATATTATTGCATTAATATGACACCTTATGCTTAAATTTATTCAATGATAAAAAATGTGTGCTCTTTAATGCTAATTTTTAATTTTAAAAATACATATTTTTCAGTTGGAGCTATCTGGTGTTTGGACGATATGTTGGTCATGTTGAGAAGGTGTTTTGCTGCAACTATTGATGACTGGAATTCTAGATTATCTACTGTTGAGGCCAACCAATCAAAAAAGAAAGAAGATAAAAGGAAGTCTTTAGAGAGCAGATCTTCCCAGAATGCTCTTAATGATTTTATAGAAGGAGTGAGTATTGGAATTTTTGAAAATTGTGATAGCTATATACGAGCTAGAAACCATTTCTTAGTTTCTATTGCATCAGCATTTAACCTTAAATTTATAATTTTTAATTCATTACAAAAAACGTTTCATTACTCTCTCTGAAAAATATTTTTTTTAAATCAACTTAATTTTTCATTAAAAAAATTATAAAAGAAAAAAGTGATTACAATGTTAGTTAATCTTTTATTTGATTAGTTTATTTCCCTCATACTCATGGAATAGAAACTCGACTCTCACTCTGGTTAGAATAGGCTATACCTATAGGATAACCCCCTCCTCTCCCTCCTGTTTTTCAGGAAGGGGGTAAAAAATAAATAAATAAAAAGTGATGCCATACTACTTACTAGCTCCCCTAAATCTTAGACTCTAATATGGGAGAGCCATATCAGAGAATTACACAAGTTAAGTTCTCTTTTCCATACTTCTCATAGTCCATAAAAATCTTTATACTACTGAACTTGACTTTATTAAGTGAGAAAAACTAAATTTAAGCTCAAGAATATCTAAAAGTTTTAACTCAATTGTTGGTTTGACTAAATGTCAATTTTTTTTTTTTTAACAGTATAAAAATAATATTTGGATATTTTAGGGATTACAAGGTTTTGCTGTTCAGGGTTGTTATTTTATTTTTTTTTAAATTTACTTGAAGAAAAAATATTAAAGTCAAACATTAACTTTGATTTTTTCAATATTTTTCTCTATTGTTATCCAGACCATTGAATGGTTCAAGCTCACACTTCTCCTTTCCTATTCTAAGATTAATTCGTGGCTGATGAAATAGGAGTTTCTACTGTAGCTGGATGAAAACTTGGGACCAGGGGTTAAGGGTCTAGTGTCTTACCTGCTAGACCATTCTCTCATAATTTAAGAAATCTAATCTATGTTTGGTAGAAAAAGGGAAAAAAAAGTATTATTATGTTAATTTATGCTTTAATTTTCTGAACCAGGTTGCTGAAGGCATGGCAGAAGAAAATTTAGAAACCTCTGAGTGCCATTTGGCTGAAGACACTGTTGTTGAACTGGATGATCAGAAGGTTCCAGTTGATGGTACAGAAATTGATATTACTGATTTGGAAGATGGTAATTTTATTTTATCTCAATAATTTAATAATTAATTTTTTAAGCTAGCAGATGATTATCAAGCATTTAGGGTGCTCCTCAACTTAACGTAAAAAAAAATAATTAGGAGAGAAAGATGCTTTTATGTTACTTTCCTTTTTTTTTTTATTGTATATAATGTATTACTGAATTATTTTCATTAAGTCAGTTTTTTGATCAGATATGATGTTATTTTTTTCGTTTGTTCATTTTTTTTTTTATTCTGAAGAGGCCTAGTTCCAGAATAAAGTTCTTTTTATATTTTATTATCAGGTGATACTGCTCTACAAATTGCTACTGAGATCAAACCTACTGTTAGTGACAAGAAAAGTGTGAAGACAATTCTCTCCCAGCTCCTTCCCAATTCATCCAATAACACTGCTGTCCCGGTATGCATGCTAGTTACATTTTCTTTTTTAATAAATGCTAATGGAATTATTGCATTTTGTCAAAGCCTGTTTGAACATTTTACTAATTAAATGTTAAAATTCAATCAAAAGCTTTTACCTAATCAGTTATAAACCTTTCTAAATTTATTTTATCCCTTTTTCAATTAGTTTAAACATTTTCCAATGACTTATACGCTTTAGAAAAGGATTGAAAAAGGGCATTATTTGGTATGGTTAAGGTTAAAACCTAGACTTGATTTGTCATAGACTGAATGATTGAATTATCAATTTAATTTGTTTTTAGAGTCCATTGGGCCAAACAGAACATTATACCCTGCCCCTGGGTTACCTAATGCCTGTAATAGTCTATGAGAGGGAGCCTTCTTCAATTATTGCTTACGTTCTCAGCTCACATGATTATAAAATTGCTTTTGAGCAGTTGAGGACCAAAGCCACAGATCAGACACCTTCCAGGTATTTAGTTTCCATAAATAATTTTGAATCTACATTAAAGTTTATAAAATTTGTATATTTTAGAAGTATCATTATCATACATATAATTAATAATTCATGAATTATTATTGAGTTATTTATTGCGATATAGCCCCCTCTCTAAAAAGAAAAGCCTGCTAGATGTATCGAAAGACTCATCTGATACAGGGAGTATGGGCAGTCGAAGTGGTGTACTTTCTTTTCTCAGAACGCCTTCCACAGGATCGTAAGTAAAGGAATATGCTTTTAATTTTTTTTTTTTAACTGCTTATCTTCACTGTGAAAATATAAAGCTATATTAAATTACAGAAGTGAGAAAATGAAATCTGGAGAAGTGGGTCAGTATAGTACATCGCCATCTGATGTTTTTATGGAGGATGAAACCAAAGAAGGAAAGCCAACTAAAAGCCAGTCTCCATATATTGAAGTAAATTTTTAGTTTTTCTTTTGTACTTATTTTTATCCCATGAAGCAAATCCTTGTTTGATTATAAAATAATTTACTATTGTTTTTAAGGTTTCTTTTAGTGATTCAACTGCTAGTTTTCGTGTAAAAGTGTTTTTTCCTGAAGATTTCAATCGCTTGAGGTCACTTGTGTTACCTGAAGGAGAAGAAGGTTATATAAGATCTTTATCAAGATGTGTTGCTTGGGCAGCATCTGGCGGGAAGTCTGGGTCCAATTTCAATAAGACAAAAGGTTTTTTTTAAAATTTCATTTCTAATAATTTATCATTGGTTAGAAATTTTTATATTTGTTATTCTAAATTATTTACTGGGATTGCTTTTATAGATGATCGATTTATATTAAAAGAAATGACACGTATAGAAACACAGATATTTGTTGATTTTGCACCACAATATTTTACTTACATGGAAGCTTGTGTAAAAACTAAAGCCCCTACTTTGCTGGGAAAAATTCTTGGAGTTTATCGCATTACCTGCAAAAGTGAAACAACGAATACAACTTTTAGGTAAGTTTCAAATCACCTTTTAAACATAATATTTTATGTTATAAATATAAAACTATAGGGAGCGTCATAGCTGAGTGAGTAAGCCACTGTGCTCGTATTTCCCTACCCTGGGTTCGAGTCTAGTTGTGGCATATAATTATTCATTTTGTTATATCAGCCAAGAATGAACACTGGGGTCAAGGCCCTCCTGGGGCACACTCAGCCTCTATAAAGTGGTACTTTTAAATTGGGGAAAAACCTGGCAGTTGGACATAATCCTGACCATATTACCTCTTAATACAACCGTCGGTGTAGAAACAGTACTTCCTTACAAAATATTGACTTTATTTAAATGATTCAAAATCCTTCTTTGGTTGTAGTGGTACAAATTACTTACAACTTTCAATCTACATTTTTCTTACCTTTTGATATTCTTGATTATTTTTTTTTTTTTGTGTTCAAAGCTAAAAATTTTATTTTATTTAAATTAAAAATCATAATCATAATTCTTATTTTATCAAATGAGGCTCGAAAACAAATCTTGTTGTCATGAATTCTAATGATTTAAATCATAGTAAAATAGCAGATAAATATCTCGCTTTAATAGGTTTTAAAATTTTGAGAATCTAAATTTAATTCATTTGTATTTTAGATCAAGCTTACTTGTTATGGAACATTTATTTCATGGTCGAGTTGTGGAAAACAAATTCGATTTGAAAGGTTCCATGAGAAACAGATTAGTCGACACTACTCTTGGCGCTCATAGAGAAACAGTTCTTCTGGATGAGAATTTGATGAACAGTAAGTGATTTATTTTTACTATTTTTGTTAGAGAATTGCATATATTTCTAGATATCATTCATTCAATTGAGTCAAGTCAAGTGGACTTCTGGTCCATGGTTTATTTATTAAAGTATAACTGGTGATTTATTTTAAAATATTGATTACATGATTATTGCGAAACAAAGCCTGAAATCTCTCAAACGGCATATACTATGCATCACCAGAATTAAAACTACAAATTCATTATTATGGAGACCATAGGCAACATATTTTACTTGAACAGTATAAAACATACTAACCTAATCTAGATAGTCAATACGTATATAAAGTGGATAGATTAAACATTTTAACGCATATTTTGAATTGTAAATAATTTGTCTGTATTGGTTAGTTAGTAAATACTATTCAAAAGATTTTCTTTATAATTGTAATTTAATTAAAACCTGATTAACTTATTATGTTATCATTAATCACAATTGTTAATTAAAATTTTATTTGCTAGAAATGTATGTTTAAATCAATATGTATAGTTAAAAATAGACGTGTGTGTTTGTCTGTTTCACTAATAGCCACCAGTATCCAGCAAATACCATTATTTGTGTGTGGTAGTAACCTAGAGTCTCCTACCATGGACCATGGTGTTTGCATGCCAGTAACTGATATGGGTGATTTGCTTCTTTTAAGTGGACGGTCTTGAGTATTTCCATTGGTCAATGTCAAGACAATGAAATATAATGGTCGAAAAAATAAACATAGACAATAGTAGATAAAGATAATAAAAGATTATCTGTATGTTAGTGATAGCAATATTTTATCTACATTGATAATAACTATTATAACTACAAAGTCATAACAAAATATGTATATTGAAACAGTGCTAAGTTAAACAAATCTGGTAATGACAAATTTATGTTCAAAAAGATGAAATGAGTACTAAATTATACAAAAATCATCCTAATTACCAAATATTTAAATTTATGAGAAGGGGATGGTGAGGCCTGCAATCTAGAAGGAAGGAAAAAATAGTAATCAACTACTATAAAAAGATACACAGAAGGCATAGTCAATTTCAGGGAAAACAAGATATAACAAATGAAACATTAAAAATGTAAAGGTTAAGTTATAGAAACAATAAAAAATTTAAATAAAATAATTAAGAGTATAAAGATGAATACAAAAAGAATTATTTACTAACATAATAAAGTGAACTGATATATTCTAATATATATTATTGAAAATATATAAATGATTGACTGTATTTTTCAATACAAAAAATAGATAAAATAGATACAAAAAATAGGTCAAAGAGAACAAAAAATAGTTTTAACTACTGTTTGACTGTACCTCCAACCATCTCCTTCATATATTTTTTAAAAGGCCTATTAATTTAATTAAACGTAAAAGGTAGATTATGATCACAGATTACTTAAAAATGTAATAAAGAAGGAAAAGTGTGATATGGGTAAAAAATAGAAATCAGATTGATAAGAGTGAAGAAAACAGGATTATGCAATGTATAAAAAATAGTAAAGATAAATGGTAATATAAACTTATTAGAAAATAATCAAATAATATCATAAAAATAGTATTAGTAAAGGGGAGAATAAGAAATAGAATTATGAAAAATATTTATAGGTGGAAGTGGGAACAGAGACCCCTCAAATGACAGTTGGGAGTTATTTCAAAAATAGAGAGGGGGAGTATAAATATTTTTTATAAATAAATCTTCAATCCAAAATTTAAAAGGATTTAAATAGAGTAAAATAACTATGGTGAAATTAAATGCATAAAAATATGTAGAATAACATAAAATTAAATTTATAATATTGAAAGGAAAATTATTTGAATATTAAGAGGATAGTAACAGACTTAAGGTGAAATCTATTGGTGAAGAATGTAAAGATAATGAAATACAATGTTGGAAAAAATAAACATAGACAAAAATAGATAAGAATAATAAAAGATTATCTGCATGGCAATAATAACAATATTTTATCTACATTGATAATAGTAACTAAAGCATGACCAAATATGGAAATTGAAAGAATGCTAAGTTAAAAATTTTATAATGACAAATTTATGTCCAAAAAGATGAAATGAAGATGGAATAAGTACTAAATTAAAATTAAAAAATATTTGAAATAAGTACTAAATTATAGTTTTACAGCTATTGAAATATGGAAAATGGTTGGATAAAAAGTTATTGAAATGTGAACAGTAATAAAAATTAGATATAAAGTTAAAGATGAGGATAAAGAGTGAATATACCGTAATGTTTAATATTATAAAAAAAAAATTGTATGTTGTATCTTTTGTTACACTGTATTTATTGAGTTCCATCTGACTACAAAATTTTACTAACCCAATATTAGTATAAAATTGAATGTTTAAAATTATTATCAGAAAATGTTCGGAATGTTTGACTATAGGAAAAAGCATTAGTTATTTATATAAGAGATGTAATTTCTTATATAAATAAAAAAATAAAATTTAAAAGATAAATATAAACATAAATTAAACATTAGATTCTAAAATATAAAATTTCCATAAACATCATAAAAACTTAGTTGTTGATATTTCAATTGAAGTCCACTGCTGTTTTTAATTTAATAATTCTTCATAATTATGTTTCGCTTAACTTTTCCTATAATATCTCTAAATTTGAGAGTTATTATATTTATTGGATCATGATCACAAATTAAATTTTAATTAGCCATTTCAATGTTAACATTGAACATATAACATATAATGGCAATGTTATAATATTTTATTGTTAATAATTTCTATAATTTAACAAAAAAAACTTTCACTATTTTTAATTATGTGTGTCTTATTTCATTGAGCTCTAAGTAGAAACTGTATATTTAAAACAAATTAACTTTTTCTGGCCATGTGCACACGTCTAATCTGTTCAAAGTCTGAGCAAGAACTGTCAGATCCACTTGATTAGTGCGTGCCACAAGGTAATACTTTAGAACAAATGAAAGTATTTTTTTCTTTTTGATCATCACTTTCTATCTTTTTATTGTTAAAAAATAATTATTAACTAGTTTTTAAGCCTCTCAAAACTTAATATATTTTTTTTATATAAAATAACCCATTTCACAAATTTTCATATTTTTTATTTAAGACTCCATTGGTCTGGCTTCTAAACACAAATTATTTTTATGTTCAAATATGCAAAATATTCAAATTTTTCTGTTTTTGGAATGTAAATTTAAATATTTTTGAGCATTACAGATGATTAAATAAATGTTACTTATCCACAAAATGCATTCTTATGTCAATAAAACCGTTTAATAATCCTCTATTTCAAAAGAATTATTTATAAATGGTAAATATTTTTTAATTTATTTTTATTTAATTAATAAATGTCACAAATAAATTATGACCTTTTATAAACAAAATATATACATTTTCTTATAACATTAAAATAACAATATTTTCTTATAACATTAAAATAACAATACATTCCTATAACATTAAAATAACAATATTTTCTTTACATTATTAATATTAATCAACCTTTTTTAATATTTTTCATAATATTAAATACGTAATTGTTTAATTTCTGAAGTCTGTTCTGCTTTTGTTAGTATTACAAAGATTACTTCCTCTCAATCTGATAGGTTAATTTTGACAGAGACTTTCTTTATAATCTTGTGTATTTATTATTTCTATTCCAGTGACTTGTGATGATCCTCTTTATATATTGCCCCATTCTAAAACAGTGTTGATGCAGGCTATACAAAACGATACACAGTTTCTCGCTACCCAATCAGTAATGGACTATTCCCTTCTGGTAGGACTGGATATTTCCAGTCGAGAGCTTGTGGTTGGCATAATTGGTAAGTTTCTGTAATCATTACATCATTATTTAAGTTAATAAAGACTTCCTCAGAAAAACATAATCTTTTAATAAATAAATTTAAAATTTATTTAACCAACAAATTTTAAGTATTAAGCATAAATTTCATGTTCAATATTTTTCTTTAAGATACTTTCTGTGATTCTATAAATTTATCATTTTTAGTAAATAAAAGATTTAATTGTATACATTAATTGCAGAAACATGACTCATCCTACTATTTTACAATTGTTTAAATTTAACATCTCTTAGTTCTATTTAAACTGGATATGTATCATATTTAATCGAATATTGATCGACTCTATTCCATTTTGAAAATTATTTTCAGGAAAAAATTTAAATGAAAAAATTAAACTTCTTATCGGAAATCATTTTCCAAATTTACCACACATATCTAAAAAAAATAAATAAGTAATAATAAACTAACCCCTATTCTGGCAAATAGTTTCTCACCAGCTTATATAGTATGTTGAATTGAATTTTTTTATTGCTTTTGCATTTGTAATGCTTAGATCTATATTGACCTATCTTCAATATTATTTTTTATATTATCTAATTATTTAATTGAATTGCTATACAGACTACATTAGAACATTCACATGGGATAAAAAACTGGAAACAATGGTGAAGCGGCTTGGACAAGGCAAACAGCCGACTATAATTTCACCTGATGAGTATCGGAAGAGGTTCATAGCTGCAATGAATAGATATTTCCTGCCTGTTCCTGATAGGTGGGCTGGACTTGGGCTCGGTATAGATTGATTGTCATTTAAAAAAAAAAAATTGATGTTTGTGTTTATTACAAATTTCAACTGTTTTATATTTATTTTAATCAAAACTTTCATTCTGAAACAAAATTAACTGATATTTTAATGGCATTAATCATCCAAGAATATATTATGTATGTAATTTTAATCTAGAATTGAAACTATCATTGAACTGACTATTTCATTGTCTCCTTTGATCTGGAAAGATTGCCTAATTGTTACCATTAGTTGATTTTTTTCCTTAATATTATTTTTACACTATTAGTTAGTTGAATTTCGAGGTTTGTGAATGGATCATATATTTATTAATTTATTTGTCTATATGTATTAATTTAAAAACATTGTGTGTGTAATGTGATTATTGTAGCATTCCTTATAAAACTGAAGTACCTGGATTTGTTTTTATTGTACCATATTTTTTTTTAATTTTAAATAATTAAAAATTTTAAATTGTGCTGGTTTAGCTTGAAATTAAATCTGATTACTGAAAACCTGCTTTACTTTTAATTTATTATTCGGATATATGATAGTACATTTTACTGATTGCTTTCTCATTCCTTTCTGTGTTACTATTGTATGTTTATAGTTTTGATTTATCTTTATTATTTTCTAAAAAATATGATCAAAATGTTGGCATGAAATAAGGAAGCTATTTCAAAAGAAAAAAAATTTTATGTCAAGGTCGATTAATCCAAATTATAAACATACATGGTATAGTTAAATTTTTGTATGTTATCAATTTTAAGTAGTTTAAATTTTTTTTTTTTTTTTTCAGTGTACTACTTTTGCTCACAAAATATTCTGTAAATAATTTTCCACCTTTTTGAATTATCCACATTGTATCTGTGATATCTTAAGGTATAAGTTCTTACATGAGACAGAGTGACATTGTTGATTTGACCTATGAACATAATAATTATTATTATGTAAATTAAAGTTTGTGATGTTTGCGATTTAAATAAAGGAAATAGGTTCAACATTTTTTTTTTACATATTCCCTCAGTTATTTGTATAATTCTAAGATAATATAATAAGATCAAATAGTGCATAGGTTTATCCATAAATGTTTTGATTTATGTTCATTAAGTTGATTATTGTTAAATACAGTAGAATGACAATCATTTTTATTTTTAAGAGTTTTGAGGGCTAAATAAAAATGTTTATTATTATTCCAATAGTAACTGAATTAGGATGCTGGTCAAAATTTTTCTCTCTTAAAAATATTTGTTATTATAATACCTCAATGCCACTCGTAAGTTGGGTGACATTATATGTAGGACTTCCATATTGCCTAACTATGGGTTGGAGTCAAAGTTTTTCATTTAGTGGGACTGCCACTTATTGAAAACAGTCAACGCCCCAGGCCAGATTCGAACCCGCACCGCCAATAGACATCGAATTGGTAAGACTATATCTTAACCACTGAGCTACGGGCGGTCTAACAAAAAATTACCTTCTCTGATCAGTGAGTCTGTCTCTATTTCTAATTAATTTAAAATGAGAAAACAAATTTTGTCTGTCTTAAAGAAAACAAATTTTGTTCCATCTCGGACCATTTTCCATTCTTATTTATATGTCTGATAACGGATTGATAAGTATGCTGTGTGATATTGCAACCTGATGTATTTAGGCAGCATAGATAATAAAGTATTTTTCTCTCTCTCTATACTTTTTAAATGAATAAATCAATGTCTGTCAAATAGCTCACAGTAATAGAATTTCATACTGTCCATCTTCATTGTAGTTTATTTGTTGAATGTTGGTGACTCCATGGAGGTCTCCCATCTTTGGTTGTTCTATCTTTTAAAGAAATCAGGCATTAGATCCCTAATTTAGCTCAATCTTTAGGAAAGTATTTCCAAAAAATAAAAAGAATAAATAACATCATGTAATCGGAAAGGTAATAAATTTTTCTGTTGTATGCAATGGGATTTTTCTTTTTCAAAATTATTTGCTATACATTCTTTTGTATATTATAATTTAGAAAGCACCCTCCCGAAGTTCATTTTATTGAAGAAAACCTAAAATTTTCATTCAGTGCTCTAATCCTTAAAACTATTTACTGTACAAAAATAGAGTAAATTTGTTAAAATATGGGCCCTAACAAGTGCTCTTCACACTCATTAATTCCAAAATGTTTTCAAAAGGCAACATTTTTATCAAATACCAAAGCAAATCTATTATGGAAATTATTATAGCACCTTTTGCTCATTTCAAGAAATTTAGCTATCTTGGGAAATATTTGATTTACAAATGTCTATTAGCATTCAAATTGAAAGTCATTATGCCAGAAAATAGTTTATACTGATTATTTTTGTACGAATAATAATTTCCATGATAGATTTGCTTTGGTATTTGATAAAAATATTGCCTTTTGAAAACATTTTGGAATTAATGAGTGTGAAGAGCACTTGTTAGGGTCCATATTTTAACAAATTTACTCTATTTTTGTACAGTAAATAGTTTTAAGGATTAGAGCACTGAATGAAAATATTAGGTTTTTCAGAGAGAAATACTTTATTTATTCATCTATGCTGCCTAAATACATTAGGTTGCTATCTCACACAGCATACTTATCAATCCGTATTCGGACATATTTACATTACACGTACATGGTATCATCATAAAAAAAAGATATACAATAATAGGATATAATAAAACATTTTTTTTTCACCCCTACAGTTTCCTTTTACAATCCATTTCGGTCTGTACAACCAATACAAATGTTTCACTCACTCCCATTTTTCCCTCTCATTTCTGCTCCATTATTCAATTCACCCTATCAACAAATTCGCTCTCCGGAATTCACCCTCCTAGATCCTCTTCAGTGACCCGCTAAAAAAATTCAA
>NW_027107367.1:1479509-1531743 GCF_000696795.3 Halyomorpha halys | reverse complement strand
ATTATTCAATTCACCCTATCAACAAATTCGCTCTCCGGAATTCACCCTCCTAGATCCTCTTCAGTGACCCGCTAAAAAAATTCAATATAAGATGGTAATGTGAGATCAGACCATCATTCATAGTCACAGCAGTAGATCAGTCTATCAAGAACAAACAACTAGATACATTTTACAAGAATAACAATAACATATAGATTAAAAGGAAAATATAATAAAAGAAAAAAACCGGTTACAGGAAACACTTGAACGAATAAATAAGTTTAAAAAAAATAAAAGAAACTTTTGATGGCATTTACCAGAAGTAGTTCAATATCTACATTTCAAAGACATTTAATGTCGTGCTTGGTATAGAATCCTAGGATAGAATTTAATTATTTTCAAACAGAAAATAAGTGGAAAATAAGACAAATTTGTCCATAAAATAATGAGGTAGTAGACCTTTAAAATTTTAATAAGACCAATCTAAGGTGGCAGATGTTCATATTTTTGGGCTATGGTCAGAGTACGTTTACCCTACATGATAAAAACTTAGCTCTCAAGTCTATAAAGCTCTCCTGTTATGAGTCTGTGAACAGAGAAGAAACACTTCCCCCTCCACTCATTCAACTGACCTTATAATTATAAATGATACGATATCTTCTTAATTCACTGTAAAGTTGAAAATTTGTTGGAAACAATATTATGAATTCATAAATATATTTTTGATTGAACCTACCTTTCAAAGGTATGAAGAGGGGGACATAAAGATCAAGATAGTACCTCAAGAATTTTCCATCGTTCTAACACTCTTGTGGACGAGAGTGAGTTTTGCAAACAAAATTTATTTAAAATATGATAATGGTTGAGGGAAATAAATAATTGTAGATTACAAATTATTTTTATTGGCTTACAAATAATGACAGACTTGGTAACAAAAAGTTTTTTTTGATTTTTTTTTCAAAACAATTTTTTTTACACCAAAATACATTATATTAAATTAGAAAAAAAAAATCAAATTTCATAGTACTATAAATAAAATATTCAGTAATTGGTACATAAATAATATTTTTCTGAACACAGACTCCATGGCATATAAATATATATTCATATTGAAGTTAATACAAACAAGGTACTACAATCCTAGACAAGTTAACATTAAAATCCTGAACATTGTCAAAATAATATATGCTAAACTGATTAACTAAAAAGCTGGTGCTATTATGGCAAGCTTATAGCGGAGTAATTTCTTGAGGTAACAGCTATTTTTCAATTACTTTGTAGATATTGTTTAGAAATGTTTCTTTGGTTTTAAAAATATGATGGATATGTAAAGCAACAATCGGTACTTATCACACCAAGCATGCAAATTTTTTATAACTACATAAACTGAGACAACAAATACAAAAATAAAATACCAAACACCCTAATCTTTGGTAATAATGATTTTGGTAAACATCAGACTGAATTTTCTTTTGACTAAAGCTAATGGTAATAATTTGCTTTGGTTCATTTTAACAATGTAAATGATTTATTATTAAATAATTATATTAAAGATTTGGTAAACACAAATAAAAGTGAATAAATAAATAAGGATGTGAGCTATTAATGAAATAATGAGACTTTCAAAGCAATGAATATGATGCCATTCTAACAATCAGCCAAACAAAAAATAAAACAACAAAAACATGCACACAAATGTAACAGGCAAAACATTTCATTGGTTATGAAATCATCCATAACAAAATCACTGGGTTTTTTAAAAATATTTTTTAAAATAATAATTTATTTTATCTTAACAACTATACTATGCCATAAATAAAAAAATATGTACATAAAAAACAATAGATGATGTAATTAGTTAATTTAGTTTTTAGCAATAACAAGTCGCTGAATCAAAATTTTAAAGGTTAAAAATAGGTAAATTTTATGTCCCAATCTTTAAAATAGATAAATTGACTAAAATTATACACATATCTTATCAATAATGAGAGACAAATATTAAATTATTTACTAATAATTATTTAAGGGGTAAAAATAGATTTATATAATTACTACTTTACACATTGGCTAATTAAATAGACATTATTGTAATGAATAATAGAAATAAATAAACCAAATGCCTACTCATTATTTAATACAGTTAATTTTTATTAATTAAATTTAATATTTTGAATTTTATCAGTGTATCTACAGAAACAGGTATACCATTGAAACTATAGTTTAATTTTAACCAGCAAATGCTTCATGATTAGCAAATAATGACAAATTATCAATAGATATAAGAAGAAATGTTAATTATACAAGAATAAGCAGCTTCTAATCAATGTATAAATTGGAACATAAATATTTGTAACAAGGCATTTGTTAAACAAGTTACATTTATACTGATATTCAGGAATGAAATTTATTTTTATGAATTATCCTTCAACATTATTAGTTGAAATATATTCAACAATGTATGGTTTTTTTTTTCTTAACTGAAAAAATGCTGTAAATGCATTAAAACAGTAATAAAATTAGATATTAAAGAAATGAATAGGAATAGTTTCGATGGTACCCCCCCTTTTTTTTACCAATAAAATTATTAGATTTCAAATATTTCATTATATACATTACAACCCAAATTTTACTACCTTCAGGTTCTATAATTTTCTATGTAATTCATTAAGGGTTAACATTTATTTTTTTAGAGAATTTGGTAACTATTTTAGGCATTAAAAAATAAATTAAAAAACTAAAAGAACATACAGAGAAAATTATTCCTAGTGGTATACAACTGTAATGACTAATAAATTAAAGTATAAATCAAATAGAAATATCTGAGAGACTAACTACTTCAACATTTTTAAAAAATACCTCCTCTCTGTCTCTAAAATATAAACACCGAACACATTTTTAAAAATTAAAAGTCAAAAAAGTGGAAACATGTTTTAAATCAATATTTAATGAACAAATAAAAGAAATTCTTAGATTAGAAACATGTGCGACATACACCCACTTCTGACTGAAAAATGGAAAATATTTGAAAAATAGGTTGCTTAAAATTACATTCTGAGGTTTTTTAATAGATTATTTACCGGTTAGAACTTACCAGTTTTTATTAAACAATAAAACAGTAGGAAATGTAAATAGTAAAACAGTTTTAACAATAATTTCTCTCAAAATGAGTTGCTGGACACTCTCGTGGTTAACCTGTGGTCCCACGGACCATTTATTGGGAACCACTGGATTAGATGAAATTCATAACCAACAAATTTTGATGAAATCAACAATTCTCTTTTCATTTCACTTGCTAACAAATTTAACAGAATTAATATTAATTTAAAATGTCCTGATTATACCAATATAAATATGATTATTTAAATGTAATCAGATAATACAGATTTTGGATGTCAAAAAGTATCTGATTCAATGTTAAGAATTTGAATCCGGACTTTATATTTAAATTTCTTATTTCGATTGGGATTAAAAATAATCAACTGCCAAAACTAAGTTATAAATGTTTAAATTTTATTATTTTAGTTATGATAACGAAATTGAATTTTTTTGTAATTTCATTCAGACATTTTTGTGTCTAATATGAAATGCAACATTAAAGTAGATTATTCATTTATGTTGAAGATCAATTGACTAAAAAATTTGTAAATTAATTGATACTCAATGAGACTTATGGATAAAAAGATTAGTATATATATTTATAAAAATTTAGAATCTATTTAAAAATATAAATAAATTTTAATTTCACTAAATTTAACTAGAATACAATTCTTTCATTTCTGTTGGTGCAACAGTAATTTTCATGAAAGAGAAAAAAGATCTGTCAGAGAGTAAAAAATAAAACAGGTACATTACAATTTCTAAAAAAAAAAATTAAATCAAAAAATTGTAAAACATTAATTTGTATTAACTTCTTAAATATTAATGCGAAAATTGTTTATTTTGGAATAAATATTCCCCAGTTTAATGTGGAAATAAAAATTATCAAATTTGAATTTAAAATCTGGATTCAATTTTTAGTCCTAATTTATATTTTAATTAAATAAATGGAATTGGAATAAACATTTTGAACATAGGTTCGTGGATAAACAGTAAACCTAAACCAAGCCAATAATTGAAATGTTACAGTTGAAATAGAGGTAAGTGCCAAAATTTCCTAAAATTATTTTTTCACAGATACAGATTTTTTTCACACTTGGAAATACTCAGAGCTAATACCGAACTAGCCATTCAAATTCACCTTCTTTATCAAGCAGTTGGTCTTTGAAAAAACCTTTGTATTAGTGAAAAAAATAATTCTTAGAAATTTTAGTACTCCATTTTTCAACAGAAATGCTTCAATTGTTATCCAACAAATTGTTTCAAACAAATGAAAGATACAATTTAATCAGTACATAAAAAGATGGAGGTAACCAACTAGAAAGTAATAAACTTTTATCAATTTAAACCTAAAAAAACCTTAGATAATTTATGGCTATAAAAATTAACTTTTAAATTTCCGTGATTACATTTAAATAATAACTTTAATGATTTCCATTACGCCAAGAGATCAAATATCAAAATAGTTCTATATCCACTTAGAAGGAATAGAACAATCTATAGAGGTTATTTCCATTTAAAACTAAGACTAGGGAGACTATTATTACGACAAAAGGCTTAGCCTTTCAGTGAAAGAGAAAAGGTCTACCTATGGAGGACTTCTTATATTATATACTTATTTATAATATTCTTTAACATCAATAAGAAAATAGTTTAAAAATTTATCTTCTATTGTTATCGTTGACTTAAAAGATGTTGCTATTCACTAATAAAATTAATCTTTATCTAAACAAGAGGCTGTTAAAGTGAGAAGGGTTTATCTTTTTATTTATACAGTAGTCAATGATAAAATAAGAGCTGAATTAAAATTTTACAGTACACCTGGTAACTAAGGTACTATTTGTAGATAACAAGTATTACTTTTATAGAAAGGGCAATGAATATAAGCTATTACTATACAATTTAAAATAAAATAAATCAAAATAATTGTTATTGAAAATATTACAGACTAGATACACATTAAATAATGAATTGTATTAAAAACTATTATAGATCAGTCTTTAAAAAAAAAATACACACCAAAAAAATTAGATATTGCCCACTCACAAGAAAATTGAAACAACTCAAACATACAATAATCAGGAAAAATAAACAAGTAAGAGATATTTTCAAGTTTTTACTATGACCAGTACTTACCGGAAATTTGAAAGGAGGTATATATTATTTCAATATAAGTATTTTAAGGTTTACTTTCTTAAATATTGCATTTTTGAGTTGTCACTTTTCTTACGGGTCAGTAATATATGCATATTATATTGTGCATGCTATTAATAATCACCATACCCATCAACTAATAACTATTGTATATTATTTATTAGGTTGACAGACATTCACAAGCAGACTGAGATGTTGCAAGAAGGAAGTCATAAATACATTTTTACAAACATTATAATGTATACGTACAATGGGTGTAAAAGTATTTATAAATGAATGCTGAACAGTAACAGTTCAAAGACATAAATGCATGCACATGCAAACACCACAATGGAATCTACATAGTAACTGAAGAATAGGATAAAAAAAGAAAGAAAAAAAGCTGAAAAAGGTAAATTACTAGTAGGAATAGGAGGAAATTTCATTAAGATATTTTAAATTAATATTTTCTAAAAAAGATAAAACGGAATAACATTACATAAAATTAATAAATATATAACATAGTAAATGAAACACTTTTAAATATGATCTAAATAAAATATTACTAGTTCAAACAAATACAACACTGCTACCTAAACGATCGAAGGTGGTAAACAAACTGTTATATGAACTGTGATGTTAAAATTGCTAATTTAAATTTCATTTTAAAGTAAGATAAAAAAATAAATAAAAAAATAAGCTTACCTATAAATAAATAATATACTGACATATTTTTTTATATCAGATTCATTTAATTACATGTTATGTAAGCATTTATTTGAAAAAAAAAAAATTGAAATAAAATAAAATTGTATAATATTTTAATAATAAACTCTACATAATGTAAAAGTTACATTTAAAATACTTTTATTTTATTTCATAAGTGATATAAAATATTAATAATTTTAATATAAAAACATACAAAGAGGTAGAAGTCATTTTAGTTGAACAAAATAATTTGATGAAGTGTGGTAGAAGTACCTCAAGAACTTGTTTCACAAGCTCAATAGTAACTCCATATAATGAATATTAGGCAACTGTCAAAACGGAACTACCTTTCAGAGAAGTATAAAAAAATTTCTTCTAACATTTTTGTCTAACAAAAGTTATGTACATTAATAAATTACGTTATATTCTAAAAAACAATTTCTACTATTAAATTAACAGAAAACTAGGAAGCCTAAAATTAAAAAATTTCTGTAAATTTGTACATTAGCAGATGAAGCAGTGTTTCTCGATGTCTGTCACGATGTAAATTCCTCTAATAATTCTTCCATCGATCGCCTTTCTTGTTTGAATTTATCCATATAAACCTTTGGAACAGTCCAATCTAACAATATTTGTACATTTCGTTTCAAACGCTCTCCTTCAGATATACCAACATCTTTACAAGGATCACGACCAGATTGCTCAATGGAATCTCTAAGAACTAGATCAATCAATCGTTTTCCATAACCAAGGGTCTGTAATCGTTCAGGTGTAGATATTTTTTGAAGAAGTACAGCCAAAAGAAGGCGCATTTTATCTAAAGGCATTCCAACCTCATGCTCAGGTTCTGGCACCTTGGAAACCTTATCACAAGTTTCTAGATGATCTTGTAATTGAGTTTTAATTTTGAAAAATGAGTTACAACCTGTGCAAATATAGGGTTTATTTGTTTTATGAATAGAGAGCATGTGCTTCTTTAAATGAGGGAGCTGAGAAAATGCTTTATTATCACAAATGAGACATTTAAATGGCTTTTCTCCAGTATGCCGTCGAACATGCATTTTAAGTGCTGTCGAATGAGCGAATGCCATATGACAGACAGCACATCTATAAGGCTTTATTCCACTGTGTGTGCGCTCATGTACTGTAAGCTGAGAGCGCTGCACAAAGCGCATATTACAATGCTGACAAGCATGTGGTTTTTCAGCCATGTGTATTCTCATATGCTGAAGCAAATGACCTTTGTAACGCTTATTACATATTTTGCATTCAAAGGCTTTATAATTTGCATGATACCAAACCAAATGCTTTTGAAGCCCATCCCTTCTAACAAAAGCTTTTCCGCATTTATGACAAATATAATCTCTTTCTCCTTGGTGTCTTTTTATATGATTGAGAAGGTTGCTACGGCAAACAAAGTTAGCTCCACATAGAGCACAGTTGTAAGGACGATCTTTGGTATGAGTTCGAACATGCTGAGAAAGTTGACTTCCACGAGCAAAATTCTTAGTGCAATGAGGACAGCTGGAAAAACATATTTATACATTTACAAAAAGCATATAAATATTTAAACCCTTAAAATTATAAAATGATTAGATTTCGTTTGAAAAATTTCTAATTTTACCATGTATTTTATAAAAAACTTCTAAAATAAGATGACTCATATAAAACTAATATTTCAGATATGATTCAAGAAATATCTAAAATCAACCCATCATTCAAAGAAAATTAAAAACAAAACAGGAAACTAATTGGAAATTTACACAAATTAAAATGTTTAAAAATATGTGCTTGCTCTTAAATCCTAAGCAAATAAAAATTCAGTAAAATGAAAGCACCAAACTGAGGAATCAGACAGAACGGGATTGTCAAGGATTAAAAAAAAAAAATTTGGAATATGATGAAAGAAAATAATTACCATGGTAAATGATTCTTGAATTCTTTTTAAATAAACCAAATATATATATATATATATATATATATATTAAAAAAGCAAGGTGTTTAAATAGCTTTAATGAATTCATTTAAACAAAAAATTCAAGAACTTAATGAAATAAGTTAATTAAAAAAGCGTATTTAGAAGATGGTCAGGAGTGCAATCAATAGAAAACAAAAATAATTTGTAACTATTTATTTGCCGACATTTTGCTCCACTTCGTAGAGCTTCTTCAGGGCTAAAAAGAAACAAAAACAACTAAAAATATTTTGACATCGTAGGATAATTAAGTTAGGGTTAAAATTATGTAAATATAAGTGAAAAGAAAATTATATACAAATGAACGAAAAGAAGAAATAAAAATAGTACTAATAGACAATAATAATAAAAAACAAAAACAAAAAAACCCAAATTATAATGTTAAAAATGAACAGAAGACATAAAAATAGAAAAGCAGATATGAGAAAACAAAATTTAACACACTGAATTGCAGAAAATAAAGAAGTAAGTTGATATTAAATAAAGGACGAAAAAGAATAAATAAAAACAAAATTAATAATAATAAATAAGTAAAGAACAAATCAGGTGTCTTTTTAGCTCTAATGAAGCTCTACAAAGTGAGGTGAAATGTCGGCGAATAAATAGTTGTTAACTATTTTTGTTTTCTTTAGACTGCACCCCTGACCATCTTCATATTTTGAAATAATAGAGTTAATCATTTAAATATATATATATTAAACAAAGTTGTTGAATATCAAGTTTGGTATTATCAGTGAATACGTAGCATTTTGAATCAATTTACTACACAAAACCTGGGGCAACTCTTTTACTCACACACAGGCAAATAGTTATATTATTTTCTCACTTGCTCATTAGTACAAATTCTAACCTACTTACAGTTGAGGTATTAGAGATTAACCAACTTAAACTATTGAGCCTATAACTGACGAGGAAATTTTAAAAGTAAAATTAGACGAGGAAATTTTAAAAGTAAAATTACATTAAGCGTAAATACCCATTATTAAACGGATTACACCAATCGCCACAGTTTGCTGACTGCACCTCCCGATCATCTTCTCCAATCAGTACTCTACGGTCAACTATCTACACCTCATAATTAGTTTCTAGTAGTCTAAAATCTAAAATACGAGTAGGATGTTTCGATTGTAGGGACAAAACTTATTTTCCTTTTCTGCACGAATACTAAGCTTCCTTACTTTTGATAGTGAGCAAGCCAAAAGTTAAAAAATTGAATCTGAGATATTTTAACTGGATTATAATATAAACCAGACTTAGCTAACCACCACAGCAGCTTGGAGGATCTCTGGTTTACTTTAGCTATAAGTGGCAAAGGTTTGACTCTTTTAAATAAATAAAAAGGTTTTATTATATTTTGGGGAAAATTCATGGATTTAACCTCCACATTCACACTCAGATAAATTGATAACCATCTTTTCTGCATTAATTGGACAATATTCATTGTATTTGGACTCATTTTGAAACTAGTGTATTTTTATTTATAAGTTAATCTGAATAATATAGGAATCACATACACAATCAATCACCAATGGTAACATAATTTATTCATCCTGATAAATAACCTGGTAACATTGAAATCTGAAAACAGTTGTAGACATAAAATATGAAACTTGAAAACTGGTATTGAACTATAATTTTATATGACAATTATTAAATCCCTTCACTAAAGGTCTAACAGATAAAGAGATTATGTTGTTAGAACAGAACTAACTTTTAAGTAAAGTTCCAATTTCTTAAGATTTAGTAACCTTGAACCAAAAATATAAATACATTCACAAAATGCAATTGAAAGAACCTCAACCTTAGTAAAGAAAGCTAAGATAAAGTTATACCTGTAAGGTTTTTCGCCTGTGTGAATCCTGAGATGCAGTTTCAGGCGATCTTTGATGGGAAATGATTTCCCACAATAATGACATGTGTAGTTTGTATCTGTTCCATGAACACTCTTAACATGATTCTTGAGGCCACCACTTTGAGTGTAAGCTAGCCCACAATCACTACAAATATAAGGTTTTTCACCACTATGGGTCCTCATGTGCTTCTTTAAATTGTATGCAAGCGCAAATTCACGCCCACATTCTCCACATCGATGAACAGACTCTTTCTTTATCTTCACTTTTTCTTTCATCATCCACCGCTTATAGCCCCAACATGCATGTATTTACAAGATTAATGGCACTACTGGATAATGTTTATAATTATATTCTTTATTGTGGTTAAGTATAATTTAAAAGATGGCACTAAGAGACTAGAGAATGGCTGTTCACCAAGAAATATGGTTATCTTATGATACAGAGACCAATCACCCCTACATTTCCATTGCAAGCAATTAGGTTTCAGGTGAGTCTTTTGGTTTTTGTTTGATTTAATTGAAATAAGTTACCACATACTTTCTTCTGACTGCTTAAGCTGCAGAATATAATCAACCCATGCTCGACTAGACTGTTTCGAGGCACCAGAAAGGCCTAAAACGTTCAAAAACTACGTTATGGACTAGAGATAAAATATGATAACAAGTGTGATAAAATGATTGTAACAAACATCAGATGCATTAATTCAGAATAATCAAAATTTTACCAGATATTTAAAAATAATATAATGAAAATGCTATGTTAAAAAAAATATGTTGTATTACAAATTTTGTACGAGAGTTAATGAAAGAAAATTAAAAGAAAGTGACCCAGAAAATTTTGTAGATAAGAAACTTACTTTATCAATCATCAGTAAACCTCCATATTTGTTTTTCGCTTGTGTATTCAGGAGATTTCAAGAACTACCACAAGGAGCGCTAGAACTGTACCAAGACCGACTAAATGAGTAGCCATTTCAGTGAAGGCTGTTTCGCGCCAAAAACATTCACGCCAGTTAAGCACTTTTACTGTTTTAGGTCTTATGTTGTTTGTTGTCGGATTTACATCTCTTTTAATTGCATTTAAGCTTAGTGACTATCACTCATTTTTAATTTTCTTGTTTTGTTCATTTTGGTGATTGTTTTTGAAGATTTAAATAAACAATGGCTCTACAAACATCTATAGCACAGTATTTCAACAGCCGAAAAAGACGAGCTGTTGACGAAATAAAGAAGGTCAGTAATTCTAATAAAGTGCTGATTCTGGATAAAAACATAACTGACGTGTCATTGACAAAAGAATCTGATTCTGTAACTGGAGAGGGGACTGACTTAAAGAGGACAGTAATTTTTAATGAGTCTCCAAAGATTTTAAAGCCAAAATTAGTCATAACAACTGCACCCAAATTACATAGAAGGACCCCTAAAACAGTTTCTGGCTCCAAGATCAGAGGAGAAAGGCAAGGATGTAATCAAGGAGATATTAGAAAATCTTTACTTGCTTCATTTGATGCTACCTTAGAGAGTGCCAGCTCTCCGTCAGAACAGGTAATTTATCGCTGACTTTTATTTTCTCTTTTTAAAGATCTGAAGTATTGATTATTCTATCTTTTCAGAAAGATGAAGTGTTAACTCCCAAAAAGAATGTAAATTTGGATCTTGAACAGTCTGGTAAAGTAAATGTACCCTTCATAGTTAAGGGATTTTTATCCCCAAAGAAAGAATGTAATGCTAGAGTTGAATCTTCGCCAGCCAAAGCCGCACTTCCTTCTACATCTAATAAGTCTAATATTGTAATAATTTTACTTGTTGTATGTTAATATTCGATTGTTGGCTGTGTTGGTTACTGTTAACGTTGTATTTTCTATGTTAAAGGAAAGTTTGAAAAATTTGCGATCCAAAATCATAAGTAGTTCAAGGCTTGATGAAATAAGAAAATCATTAAAGAATATAAATGAAGGGCATGTGAAACTGAAAGAAATTGGTACAAAATTACAGAGTAAGAATGTTACTGACAGTCCTACTTTGAAGAAGTTCAGTGCAATCAATTTAGAAGTTAGCAGGTATGTTGTACTTCATAATCTTTAATCGTTTCTTTTGCATATATATATGTCTTCTGTCTCTAGGTTTCTCATTAATGCTCACTGAAATTCATAATTTTCTACTTCTGTATGTGATTTGTAATATTGATTATAATGATATTAAGGCTTTTATTGGAGACACATGTGTAAGGAACTTATGGGATTATTCTTAATTTTTATATTTACACCTAATTTGATATCAAGTGAGTTAAATGTAAATTCTCAGTCCTTTGTTAGATAGATTAATTGCATTCAAATTTTATTCTACTGAATAAATCTATTCTCGGTGTATAATTAAATAGTAAATCGAATATGTTTCTAATCACGTAGTTTTTAATAATCCATAGATCTCACTCCTAATCCCTTCCCTTTTCTATTATAAAAATAATGATAACTTTTATTCTTTCATATTACTCTTTCGAACTTAAATTGTTTATTTTCTCAATCTCCTATTGATTTTGGTTAAGATCAAACTCTGGTAAAAATGATTAAACTCAGTCTTCCTCCCTTTTTACTCATCTACAACTTTTTCCTAAAGAACTTGATAGCATTGCGGTAAAAAAAATAAGCATGTAACTGTATGGTAACAGTTCGAAAACTTTTTTGCCCCCGCACTCTTTGGGGTTAAACGTTTTCAAAGCATCCTTGATAACAAAAAAAAAATTTGTGGCACCCTTGTCAAGCCACAAACATTTAAACTGATTGATAATGGTTCCAATCTGGCCAGGGTGGGTAGACTTATATTTTCTGGCATCCCAGAGAATAAAACTTGACCTTCCTACTCTGCTTAGAATAGGATGGTACCCTGTATGATAACTTAGGTGTATACCATAAATAGTAAGATAGGGGATTAAAAAAAAGTTTTGCTTCCTTATTCTCCTAGATTTTGATTTTCAATAATGAACCTTAGTTATCATAAAAGAAAAAAATTTAAGTTATTGGGTTTAAATATACAGAGTTCTTTTCTCCTACAAACTACCACGGTTTTTGGATAATAATTTAATTTCCTAAAAAACAAAAAAACATCATTTAATATGACCATTATTAGCAAAGATATGGCATATTGGACTTTTAAAAGAATAATCATGTTTTCAAAGATAATTAGATGTTTTCATATAACCAGCTCACTTCTTTGTCTGTTTTTGGAATAACTTAAAAACTACAGCTTCTAAACTTGACTACAATTTATGGAACATTCAAATAAGTCCCAATTCTAGGTAATTATAGTTCTAATTGGACCAATCTTATTAAAGAAAACAGTGTGCAGTCAAAACAGATTATTTTATTATTTTTAATTGATAATTAATGATAAACTTTGCAACATGTTTTCTTATCGTTTTTGATGTTATAGGATTTTATTTGATTTTTTTTTTTTATATATAAAACTCCGATATGTTACTTCATTTATTGTCAAAAAAATCAATTTTTTGGCTTCTAATAAGTTACAATAATGTATTTTATAGTATTGAATTAAGGTGTTCTATGATATGTATTTAAATACATATACCTTAGTATTTGTTATTAGGATATGTTCATTTGTTATTCTAAATTAAAAGCATATATTCAAGAAAAAAAAATTTTTTTTCAATAACGCATCTTGTTATTTATAGTAAGAGAGATAAGGCCTACCTCATTGTTTGATGTTAAGAGTTATGTAGTGTCCAGCTGCTTCCATAATTTCAGTTTTAATTCTAAAGATAAATGGTGTTTTTTCTTTTCCTATAAATAAGTAATATTTAAATGCACATAATCAACCCAGCAGGTAGTTTCATATTGATAAAAAAAAATGTGGCCTTATAGGAATAAATGTTATGCCTGATTATTGTATAATTTTCTGTACTATTATAATTTGTTTTGTTTTTTGTTACAGCCCTACAAAGAGAATAAAAGAACCTGACTGTATTAAAGTACCCAGTTCTCCTTCACTTCTTCATAGATCAATCCTCATGTCCCCTGGAAAAACTCAAGGCACACCTCTTCCTTATGTTTCTCCTAGAAAACTTTTTACTGAGGCTTCTCCTACCAAAAAATCATTTGAAAGATATTCACATTTGAGCTCTAAAGATAAATCGTCACTTGTACTTCCTTATAAATACAGGGTACTTGCAGAGACTTTCAGAGCAATTGATGCTGTTGTCTCGATGATGTTTAATAGGAATGAGACAATTTTTTTTTCAAAATTGAAGACATCAGTCCAGCAAATGTCCAAAAAGTATGACTTTTTTGTTTTTCTAAATTATTATTGGTTGTTCAGAATCATAGTGGGTAAGTCTAAAATCTATGTCACAATTTCATGTAAAACCATAAAAGTTTTAAAAAAACAAACAATATTTTAAACTTTTACAAAAATATAAACTTTAAAGAGGTCAAAAACTTCAAAGTGTACCATACTCTACATGAAAGATGTTGAAATGAACTCACTGCTTGTAAACTTCACAGACATATCTTGTGCAAGACAGAGAGAAATGAAGGGGTTGCCTTGAAGTGATGAAGACCCATACTGGGTTGCGGTGCCTGTGACAATGATGACTTGTACACTTGGAATAGAGTACATTGTAGTGTCTTTTTATTAACTTGAAAATCAATTTATTACCATTTTGCCATTATGATTCTTAGCAAAAAGTCTTAAAAATCTGCAATTATTCTGTTAGAAATATCCTTTCCTGTATCATTTTGCATGATTATATTTTTCAGGAATTTAACTGAAACTCATCTTGGACAAATATCTACAATTTATCCGACTGCATTTGAATTTAAACAAGAAAAGCTACGCCAAGGACCAGGGCAGGCACCTAAATATGAACTTAGTATTAGACCGCTTCTAGAAAAGACCAGTGGTAAGAAAATATTATAAAAAAAAAAAAAAAATAATAACAATTATTAAAAGTTATTTCTAAAATTAGTTTATATTAAATATTAACAAAATGAGTGTTGTTGAATATAATTGTTATTGTTTTACAAGATGTATTATATAAAAATTAATTTGATGTATTATTAGTTGCTTGCAGTGAAGATTTTCTTGGTTAATACTGTCTATCACCCCCTGATTCCTCTCTCCTTGTCTGTGTTTTTAAATTTGAATGTCTTTAATCTGAATGTTCCTTTACCGACAACAAGGCTTACTTTTCCTGTAGTTTCAAGACCTATTAAACTATGTTCAATGTTATTAGTAAAGTGGTCAAGAATATCTGTTTTAGTAGAAAGTAGTAGTCATATGGTATGAGCTTGGAATTTCTCATCATCACATGTGTCTCTCTTTATATACTTGTTTAATAACAATCTTAGTCCTAATTTGGGCTAGGTTCTCTTTAGTATTAGTTAATTAGGAGGATTATTTCTTTTCACATTTGTCAAATTCATCCTGGAGATATTCTGTTGGCTTTTGGTTAGAGCTGTGATTTTGATAGCTTGTCATGTTCTGAAGGTTTTAGAGAGTCCAATTTGGTGCGGTGTTGGTTTGATTCCCCAAGTTTTGTTGCAACTTTTTTTTTAAAGTGATAATAATTTAGTTACCTGAGAATCAGGTTCTTCAATAAAAGAAAAATATAAAGGAATAAACAAGTTATTTTTTGTTTCCTTTGTTATCACAGCTGATGTTTGAGCTTTACATTTTCACAATTACGCAACATTGGCCCAAATATATTTTTTTAATTTATGTTTATTATATGTTTTAAAAAAATGTTTTTATTATGTATATATTTTTTTTTAAGGTGATACCTCGGGTGAAAATGAAAAGAGTGAAAGTTCTCTTATGACACCTTCTATGTCACTCGAAAGGAGGAGAAAGATGTATGATGCACTTTTGAATTTGACAAAAGATCACCATCAAGTAATACCAATTTTATTAAATATTTCATAAGTTTTTTAAGGATTTTTCTTTAATTATTTTAAGTATTTTTTGTTCTTTTGTCAACTTGTAAGATAAATAATTAACCCCTCCTATTTTATAGTGGTTACTTTACTAATTATGCTACAAAAAAACAAAAACATGTATTGAGTTTTAACTTACCATAAGACTATTTCATTAAGCTCATATTTTATTAAATGAGAGTTCATGCTGTATGAAAAATTTCAGTAACTGGAAACTGGTTTCAATATTAATTACCATATTAATTTGTTTTGTAGTTTTTTTAAAATTTTAGTATAGTTATTACTCATCATTGATGTATTAACTGTTAAAACTTCAATTGTGCCATTTCAAAAAGATATTTTGTCTTGGTCCAAGTGATTTTTATTTATATGAATCTTTTATTTTTTTAATACTTAGTTTATGTTTTACTAAATTAAACTTTTTATTAACAAAAAGTCAAAATTTATAATGACAGTAACAGTGAATCTTGTTGTTATGCATGATTCACACTTTATAGAATAACTGGTTTAGTCAGTGCTCTTTTAAACACAATAAAGTTTTTTTGAGTAATAGTTTTTTGCAGGCGATGAAACATATTTTTATTATAGTTCAAATATTATGAGAGAAATGTATAGCTAGGCAAATAGCAAAATGCATGTTTTAGAAATCTAGAATAGCATAAACATTTGATCTCTATTTATCAGTGACAACTCATCATACACTTTCACCTTTTTCTCAAACATTTTCTTAGATGTTGCCCTGTATGTCAGATACACATAGCTTTTTTATGGTGAAAATATGCTTTTCTGATACTTACTTATGTCTATTATTGTTTTTATGTTTTTTAATTTTTTATTTATTTTGTTCTACAGGAGTTTTTGAATACTTTGGATCCTCCAATGAACCTAGACAAGAATAAAGTAACAAGATGGCATCCAGAATTTGAAGTTGATTCTGTTCCAGATATTGTTCCTTCTCTCTTACCATTACCTCCCAATGTAGAGAAATTTTCTAGTGCAAAAGATGTGCTTAGTATGTTTTTATTTATATAAATGTTTATATTTTAAATAATCCTATCGTAGCATTAGTCTTAAGTTGTCGTTATACTGATTATTTCTTGTATGAGAAAGATTATAACAGTTAAACTCCTGTGATAATTCTTTTAATTTATTACAGGAAAATTCAAATTACCCTACAAGAAATGATGGATAATATTGTTTTATTTTATGATGTTTTACAACTTTCTACATTTAGGTTATTTTGAGCTATATCATCATATACCAATTGATCTAATTTTTCATCAAGTAAACATATATTTTATAAAGTGACATAAAGGGATGCGATAACTTTAAAATTAATCATATTTGAAAAATATTTTAATAAGACTTTAAAAAGCCAAATGGCCCAATTTCCAAAAGTTATCATTTCATTTAAATAAGATGTATTTTTTTAATGACCTCTTGACAGTCATTCTGACAAGTGAGGGGTTGTCTAGAGGTAAGGAACCAGGCCAGATTTGAACCGCTACCTCTGCATCATGAGGCATTCAATTCCCTCAGCTATAAATATTCAATAACTTATTGGAAGCTGTGGCGACATACTGGATTGAGTTGAAGATTCTAAAATACTTTGTTCCGAATGACATATGTTCAGTTCCCACTTGTATTGATTAATTTTGTTGAGGTGATTATGATATGAAACTTAAGATAAATGAAAAACATGCCCCTGTCTGAGTGAATTATTATTTTTTAAATGCCTGATAAAATTGTAGGTATTGGTTTTAAAACATATTGCAAAATCAAACAAAAAGTTACCTTAATGATATTTAAATAAATGCTTTCAGAAGATCCATAATAATACTGGAACTGAACAAAAAATTGTAATGACCCTGAAATATTCATAGAACAGTTAAAATCCTTACAATGACAACAAAGTCATATTTTTATTTGAACTCACTCCTTGGTACTTCGAATTTGTCAAATTTCCCTTCATGAATCTGGGAACACTTGGCGTAGAATTATTATGCTAGTACAGTTATCATTGCTGGTGGGGGAGAGGGGACCTATTCTGGTTAGTGGGCCTAGTGATTCTTTTTGCCAACCCCCTGATGGCTACCTAGCAGTTGCCACTTAGTTTTATCCTGAGTGGAACCATCAGGATTCTTTTCTCAAGACTGCCGAGAAAAAAATATGAACTTGGTCTAGACAGTCGAACCTACAATGTTATAAACCAGACATTCTAGAACCTAAATATGATAATATATATGCTTTAATTTTTAACTGAATGAAACCTATTCAGAAATAAATATTGTGTTAAATAGTTTCGTTTGATACTTTTTTCAAAAATTATTAATTGTTTCTCTTTCCACCATAATTATCTTATCGGTAACATGCAATGTTAAATATTTCCTTTATTTTTTAGACAAGGCACGAGATATTTTTATGTGCAACCCTCGAATGGCTTCAGCACTTGAAAAGAACTCCTCTCAGCCTCAGGCACAGAATACTACATCTGCTGCTGCATCTATACCTGCATTGACTTCAGCTTTGAAGGGAATCCCTAAGTCTTTACTTGAAAAGGTAATTTGATGCTTTATTATTTTTGTTACTATTTGTTAATTTAAAATTTTACTCTTCATCAGCTGCATGGTTTATAGAGTTAAGTTATTATGAAAACCCTAGTTCAGTTTTTCAGCATCCTGATGTGGTTCTTTGCCATGTTAAGAAGGCTATATCCGGTCACATTTGTCTGTGACGTCATTTTTATCCATCAAGTTTTCAAAAACCTTCCTATATTCTTGATCTCTTTTTCCTTTCGTCCTCTGTTCATGTTTGTGTCCCACAAAAATATTTTATTATTCATGCAGCCTCCTTTGAAAATTATTCCCTTACACATATTTCTTATAGTTTCCCTTCAAGTTTCTCTTAATAATACTTATTCCTTTACTTTTCTAATTATCAACCCATCACATTTCCCTGGTCAATATTTATTCAGGGGAGTTGGGTTTGTGGCTGGCACTATTTTAAGTACAGTCAGACTTACAAAAGTGAACTTAGTTATTACAACATTGACTTCCAGAATAAATGTTCATAATAAAATAATCATAAAAAGAAAAAAGTTCTAAGATTGATGTATTTTATACATCCTGAAATATTCAGTTTAAAACTAACTTCAGTAATCTGCAAATTTTTTATTAATTTATTTGCATGTGTTAATGAACAAATCATATAAATAAATCCTATAAATTCTATTTGAACATATTAACACAGCCCATCATGTACAGATTATTTCTGCAATTAAATCAGGGTGCGTAATTACTTATATTTCGAGGTTTATGATTTGTTTAAGAATAAAATCTATTGGATGAGCCGAAGATTCTAAGGTGTGAATTCAGAAAATCAGTTTTTCACATAAGAGAGCTAAAGTAGTCGATGAAATTTATACTAAACCATTTTAGCACTTATCCCCAAATTTGGGCTAACAGGAAAATAGGTTTGCACATGCATAAGTGAAAGTTATCAATGAAAAATTCTGTAATCACATGGGACCAATTAAGTACCAACACTCTTCAAACTTCAAAACTTCATCGAATTTGGATCCGTCATATCCAAATACCAATTGACCATAGACAGAGAGACCAAATTTTTCCATAATGTCGTAAACATAAAAGTGAAAATTTGCAATTCGGAAGGAATAATTTTTTTTTTTTCGTTTGTCTATGAAAATAAAGCTTAGCTTTAAAAATATAATATTAAATCATAGGAAAAGTTCATGTTATGTTTCTTAATATAGTTATTTTTATGTTTATTAAATTTATAATTGTTTAATAATTTAACTAATTTTAATTAGATTAACCATAGATTTTATATTTCATTTTTAATGAATGCAGGTTTAATAAATTAATTTCCCATTATTCTAATTATTGTAACAGATAAAAATAATGGTATTTCTAAAAAGAGAAATTTTGCTTAGCTTGATTATTTTGATTTTAAATATAACCTTTTCTTATGTTAAATAGGTTCGAGCTAAACAAGCAGCAAAAGCGGCTTCCATGCTCACACGTAATCCTGAAGCTGTAAAGCGTAGAATTGAGTATTCCCGTCTTCGTGAAATAGCGAGGATAGTTAGGAATACGTTTATTGCCGAAAAGAAAACAGTACTTCCTAAGTCTCTTCTGTTGGATAAACTCAGTAGTTCTTACAGAGAAATTTTAACCCCAAGTAAGCTTGTATTTATATTGTAATCCTTTATAATTTAGCAATAAAATCATAGTTTTAAGTTTTGTGCGTTTATCAATGACTATATAACATTTTTTCTATAGGTTTATGAGACTAGGCCATTTAATTATAAGTCTTGGAGTAACAACATGAACTGAATGGTCTATGTTGAATTGAAAAACATCAGTTCTCATAAGTCATAAAAAATGTTACTTTGATAACCTTTCCCTTTCATGGATGATTTTTTAAAAAATTTGATATTTGCTTAAGTAAGTTTTGGTTTATGATAAAATCTTATCATATATTCATTTTTGTATGTGTTTAAAGTTCACTTAAATTTCAATTTTTTTTTTTTTTAACATATTAGTGTTCTGCAAAATAAACAAACAACAAATTGGGAATTTTTACTGAAATAGTTAGTCATCACTACTAATTAGTTGTAACTATGTGAACCAAGTGGAATGTTCCTGGTCCTCCAAAGTGTAACAATAATATATATTTTTCATTCAAAAGTAATTCCCTGGAGCAAGTGAAGAAGTAAAAGATATACTCATCTGATAATTGTGGATAACACTGACGATATATTTTAAATTGACTGTTTCAAACATTCAAAAATGTCATAATTCAGTTATAAAAGATAATCATTCCAAAAAAATTTTTGTAGCTGTAGAAACTAAAGTTAAATGGTTTTTGTTGACTATTTAATCAATTTTATTTTATTTTATTTGTTGTTAAGAATAATTGTCTCAGGAGCTTGATGTAAAACATTTTTTTTTTAATTTCAAAGTGACTTGATTTTTCAAAGTAGGAGGACCATACTTATGTCAGATTATGTTCCTTGAAAAGTGGGTTAAGTTTTTTCTTTTAATCAACCAAACTCTGACTTAGTTAGACATAATAAGGTTTTTGGTTTAAGATGGTTAGTGACAACACCAAAACAAGGGGACAAAATCAGAACTTGCCTGCATATATGTTCAAAAACCCTTAATGTATATTGAATGAATGCTACGTATTAAAGTGAAAAAAAAACAAAAACAAATTGACTGAAATGTTAGAAAAACTAACTATAATCAAAACTAAATACAACAGGGTTATTCTTTAGTAAACATGTATGTTTACAACTAATCAGCGTTTATCTATTTATTCTATTAAAATAAAAAGATTCAAAATATCTCTTTTATCATGCTCGTGTGTCTGTTTATGAATAGTCTAGCTCAAATATGAAAAGTAGTTTGAAACTGAAATTACATATTTAGGACAGAAATATGTCTGGAATGTGACAACTTTTTTAATGAAATCGAATGACCAGAAGTGTTACTTTATAGAATCAATTTTTCGATTTTATTGAAAACAACTAATGATTTTTATTAAACTCAGCATGTGAATGTGTAATTAAATGGTGTTTAACATCAGCTCAGTTTTATCCTCATTGAAGTAGTGTGACCGGGCTTAAACTATTTTTAAGAGGAACTATTTCCTCTTAGGTATCTGTAATTTTTATTATTTGAAATAAATACCCTGTTCTCATTGTGGACAATAATCAGCAATTAATAAATGCAAATTATTAAAAAATTTGATGAATTACTAATGGAGAAAAATATAGACAGGTTCTAATCGGAAAAAAAAGAGAGTGCCCGATCTCTCCAGATTGTAAGCTTATCTTTAAATAAGACTTTGTTATATTGCATTCTTGGCAGGAAGGAAGTTAATATTCATTATTTATATATCAAAAATTCTAAATATATATTTTTATAGCAATAGAAAAATAAAAATGTTTTGTTCGACATTTTCTCCCTCTGTCATCTTAAATTTGTTTTTGAAAATCACAACAAATACCAATAACTTGAATACAAGCCCAGCTATATAATCAAAAGACATGGGGATGTAAATGAATGTTGTGTGATGTGTACTCATCACCAGATTTTACAGTTTTTCTTGAGTTTTATGTTTTTTTTTTGTTTTTTTTAGATGACATGACACATCATTTAAATTTACTGATGGAGTCCAGTCCAGAGTGGATGACTACAATCAACAATCGAGGAGAAATATATTTGAAGATATTGAGAGAACTGGATTTATCTGTGATTCATGAGAATATAGACAAACTCATTAATCAGATTTAGCTTTACATTTTTAAAAATTATTTTTATCTATATTTTGACATTTTCTTTGATATTTGATACTTTTTTTATAATTTTATTTATCGGCATAATTCTATATACATTATGTTAGTATTTTAGTTTTTTATTTTATATTTTATGCTTATCAATGCATTCTATTACAAACAAAAAAATTAGAAATATTTTAATCTGTAACGAAATATAGAATGAAGCAGTTATTGGTTTAAGTAATGTGAATATTGTGTTGCTTTTTTTTTATCATAGAAAAAAATGTAAGGAGGGAAGCAAACATGAAAAATGGTTAAAACTATGACTTGTTTAAATAAACTTATTTTATCTGCATTCAATTAAATAGAAATTTTAGTAAATACCCCTTTGATTCACTGAATGACAAAAGAATATCTTGTAAAGAACTTTTAAATGGTCTTCACGAGAGAGTAAGATCATTTTTTAAACGTATCTTTAAATTTATTTACTCATAAAATTCAGATTTGTTGGTTAATTTTAATAATTCCATTAACTTTTATTTACATTGCATTTGATATATATGACCGTAAAATGTTTAAAAACAGTGGTTCTTGAAATCATTTGTAAGGTTCTTTAGTGTTTGTTGTGTGAAATAAATACTAAGCCCAGGATGATTTCCTGCATATTTATATGGAATCATCCTGGACTTGGTGAAGTGAAGCATCATCAATACAATATAAATTATCTTTATATATTACAATAAATACACAATAGTGTAGTTCCAAAATATTCATTTCTTAAGGTATAATAAATGTCTTCAAGAACTTCTGTTTTTCCTTTTATTAAATAAATAATTGATTTATGTCATGGGATAATTTATTTATGCTTTAATTTATATTTCAAGTTTTATTATGCCAACATATCATTTACGTATGTTATACTTAGATACCATATTTATGTTTTTATATTTTTGTATGAATAAGCATTATTTTATTGATATAAAATATACTAACTTATTATCAGTGAATGGTAACTTTTCAAGAAAAATACACTTATATTAAAATAAAAGCATTTTTTTTCACTACCGATAGTGTTCAACCTAATACAAAAGCAAATATTATTTAAAAACTATCATTAATTTTAAATTTCAATTTAACCACCAAGCTATTTATATTTTCTAAAATATTGATGTATTCTGCTTAATAAGTTCTACTAAATAAGTTTTTTGTACAAATGATTAAAAAATTCCTAATTTTTATTTTTTTGTCTCAAACTTTATAATTTTTTCATTCTTATTTTCTTGTTTATTAATAACTAGAATAAACTCTAAATATCTTTAAAAAGATACTATTTGTGAAAAACTAAAAATTTGGAATTGTTTTTTAGAATTAAATAAGAAATATTTTAAGCATAAATTACGTTGTCATATTTACTTAAAAATTGTCGTATGTTGAATTCTTTCCCGTAGAAATGATTTACCTTTAGTTTATGGTTAAGAAGTTGTGAAGTTTATCTTTATTTTATAATTTTTGTTTTTTGTAAACCCTCTATCTCACCATTCTGCCATTGGTTACCAACCTATTTTAACAGAATGAGATCATGTTTTTATTTTGTGGTGCTGCCACGATATAAATGCATTTATTAGAACTGGTGCATGCTAGTTTCATTCTTAGTATAAAAAAAAAAATCAAAACATGAAAATTATACGTTTCATGAGATCTGACCATTTTTGTACTATTTATTTAACTTAATTTTCCTTTTATAGCTAAGGAAAAAAAAGTTTTGAGGCATGAACTAATTAATAAACTCAACTTGAGCACACATGATTTATTAGAAGTTAGTTGTTGTTGCTTTTATGTCACTGAAGTTCACTATTCATTGTCAGGTCTTAGTCTTTACAATAAGGTGCCAAATATAACCCACTTAAAAAAGTTTGTTTGCAACAAAGAATCCTGAACTAGGTAGCACCTAATATAGGGTTAATGTTATTGCTCCATGCTTGAAAGATAACCTGTTACAGGTTATCTCCAGTCCCCAGTAAGACCCTGGGACAGTTATTGACTGTCAGAAACAGTTCTGAAATTGACATTTGTGCTCGTTAGAATAAATATCCAATGGTTTGATTATTGGTATCGGAATTTGTCAAAACACAAAATGAGTAATGTGCATACTTTCGGACTTGCCATTGGAACAAATTGTATTATTATTAAAAAGTGCAAATTAACAGGAATCTCATAAGGTACTGGGTTATAGTATATAAGATTAGTAGTCAAGCATTTTTATACTACAACCTCAATGATTCTATATTTTATTAGGAAACTAATAAATACATTAAAAAAGTTTATTAGTTATTGTAAATTACTAACAAAGCATATGCATAAATAATTTTTTCTAATTTAACATCTTTTACTATATAAATATATTATCCACACAGATTGTTATCAATATTGCTATCAAAATCTCAATGCATTAAAGTAGGGCAATTTACGAGCAATGATACACTCATAACATAGCCTAGTGAACATAACATAGTCAGAACCTACGTTATATCTACTGACATAAGAAACTGCTATTTTGTAATCAATAGGTTATGAGAAATATTAGATTAGGTTTTGCAAATGAGCATCCATTTCAGCCAAAGTGTGAGTCAGTCGGGTAGCTATATCCGAGTCGATTTCAGGGCTACCAGCACCATGAGCACACTGCCTCAGAAGAGAAGCTAGACCTGAAGGAGTTGAGGAGGTCATTAGAAGCCCTGGAACCATAACACCTGGCATGGCCCAACCCAGCAATATTTTCTCGCAGACTATCTGCAACAGAAACTTACGTTAGTAAGAATTAGAATAGATAACTAAAAAGGATTTTTTACAACAAATTAGTTACAAAATAAAACATGGAAAATGAATACTAGTCATTTTTAATAATAAATACATTTAAAAATTTTTTGTCATTACTTGCAGATTGGAGTTCACGACTGGGGCATCGCAAATCTTTTTGTCTTTGTTGCAGACAGAATGACAATCAAACAAATGGCAGTCTGAATCAAACTCACAATTTTTTCCACTTTTTGTGATAAAATTTGCAATTGCTCTTGGAAATGCAACATCTAAGTCTAATATCTAGAAGAAAAATAAGTTGAGGAAATTTTTTTTTAATACAATTCATCATTAAAATATTGCCTTGTATACCACTAACTAAAACTGTTTTAAGAATTTTATATTAGTTGGATACAATTTGTTAATCTCATTATATTTGGTACAGAACAAAAAATTAAATATCTAAATAGAGATAAGGATACTCAATGATTTTCTAATTTATTTAACAGCATAAAAAATAGATAACTTCTATTTACTTCAAGTTGGCCTAAATTTAATGATAAATTAACTTTGCTTAAACTTTAAGAAAGTATTCTCATATAGATAACTTCAAACTTACTTTAAGTTTGCCTTCATCACTAATGCCAAAATGGTTTGGTTTAATATCACATAGAACTAAGTTGTCACCATCAATCTGCTCGACTAAATCCAATATCATGACGGCTAGATGCACTCGATTAGCCCAGTTATCTTCAGTTTCCTTGCTTACAATCTATCATTTGAAATAAGATTAATTTTTATTAAAAGAAGTAGATGATTGTTACTTTTAATCAATTTGTTTAACAAATTAGAGTATAGTTTTATTATTTATAAGAATTTATATAAAGGTGTACCTTTACTAGATCTCCATCCATTGCTGGTTTCAGATATTCAGTACCAAAGTAATGGCCACAAATCCCAATAATTTTTGGAAACATGTCCCTTCCTGCGTATACAGTTGATATGAGGTACTCATTATCCTGTAGAAGCCTCCATATTTCTTTCATTTCAATTCGACGAGCTTTACTGTTTACTGGAAAATGTTTTCCAGTTGGATACCTTATAATTCTCTCAATATCACGATCAGCCAAAGTTATATTTAATCTAAGACAGCCATAAATTAAACGCATAAAATATATTTTAGATAAATATATATTATATTTGTGTGATATTAAAATTGATACATTAAGAGAATTCTAATTTACAGTTATAAGAAACGTAAAGTATGAGTGAACTTAAATCTACATGATTTATAAGCAGATACCGGGCCTGGATTCGATTTTCCACCAAGCTCCTAAAGAAGTCATCAGTAGGATAGTGCTCTCCTGCATCATCAATCCAATAAAATATGTCCTGAGCCTCATAATTCTGAGACGACTTAACTACTATATTAAGTCCATCCTTTAATGTAGCTGAAAATATTGTATCCTTCCCGGAGTGGAAAGTTTGACAGGCTAATGAAACCACAGAACCTTCCCCACATAATTTTGGACAAAGATCTCCAGATATTTTTCCTTTTTTGTATTGGCTACACTAATATAAAAGAAAATAAATTCAGTTTAACAATCAAAACAATTTTTAATCAGATAATATGTCTTTCAACTAACCAAAGATGTGACTCGATCCCAAGCTTCCAAATTTGAACAAATGATTTTCCAAGAGTATAGAGTTATTAAACAAGTAATAGTAAGGAAAAAAACAAATAAGCATTTGAATTTGTGAGTATATATTATTCCAGGAAATCTCCTTAATACTGACATACTAAACTGTCTTTATAAAACCCATATTTGAATGGTTTATTATTTACATCACAAATCTTAAGTGTCTGAAAAACTGAGACAGGTTATGGCACTCAGATGTAAACAGTTTGAAGTTTCCCGGGGCTCAGGTCGATATTACACCAGCTTACTAAATAATGATTTCAGTTTATCATTGTTGCAAGTTTTAAAACATACATTTATTATTTAAACTATTTGAAGGCTAAGTCTCTATTTATAATAAATTTACAAATATAAATTGATACTGCTAAATTATAAGTAATTAACAACTTTTAAATTTTTCGGCAAAGTTTAGTGTAACTCGAGCTTTGGTTTTAAGGCATGTGTTCGAATTTTACTGAAAATTATTATTCTTTTAACTTGTATTATTGTACTTATTATGCGAGTAGAGTACTGCTTCTATCTACAAGTACAAGAGGTATCTATCTATAAATTGTTTGTTCAGTGGAAAAACGTAATCATTTTTCCATAATTTTGAAATATGTAGACAAGACTCAAGAGTGACTCATGTTACTATCTTCTAAGCATTTTAAACTGTTTGATTTCATGGCGTCCTGATTAGACCATTATTCTAGCTATAGAATTGAACTATCGCTTAATGACCTACTTATCTTTTTGCAAATTTTAGGCTTTGAATCATACATAACAGTTACCCAGTTGTAGTTCTTATGTAGAAATTTATACTATGTGGTTCATATGTAGAAACTTATACGATAGGATCTTTTAGTGCAACAGTTCCCAAACCTTTTTTGATACGGCACTCTTCTTGAGCTAAAAATATTTCACGGCACCTTTGCCGAGATGAAAAAAATTAAAAATGTCACAATTGTCTTTAGAGCAGTTAAGTTTTACACAATTATAATTAGAATTGAATATCTATGAAAAGAAGAAAACAAATTGTAAGAAAGTAAATGCTAGAATGCACTGTATATATGTTATTTTACTGTTTCTTTCTTTTTTTTTTTGTTTTGTAATATTTTGAGAAAGTGGCTTTTATTTATGGAACCCCTGGCATATGCTTGAGCCACTCACTTTGGGAATCTGTTTAATGCATTCACTCGTTTCGAAAATTCCATAGTTATAATATAACTATATATATATAAGTCGTGCTACTTATCTTATAAAATATATTACTATTGTAATTTTACTGATATTGATTTAACAAATTACTTTTCAGGATAAAATTATCATTATTAATCTTGTTCCATACTTCACTATACATATTCGTTTCAAGTATTCTGGACATTGGAAACGAGAAAGTTTCAATTGGCCTAAGTGATCATATGTAAATTTGAAAATGGAAAATTTCATGCTTTCAATAATTAATAGTTAATTACGCCCATTTAGTGGTTTTAAATATTACTGCTTTATGAGAACTTAAAGTTCAATCCACGTTAATAATTATTGTACTCATACTAAATTCTTCATTTATTTATGATTTCACTTCCATTTAGAATAGTACGACAAAAGCAAGAGCCTTAGAGTAACAGTTAAAATAAAAAAATAATTAATACATAATATAAAAATAATTAAAACTTTATAAAAATACAAATAAACTTCTGGTATAAATAAATTTACAAAAAATAGAGTAATAGTAATTAATAGATAAATATATACACAATAATAACAGCAATTTTCTCTAGGCCTGATTATAAAAAAAAAAAACATAAATTTTAGTCCTATTGGAACTTGATATATAAAAAATGTTGGTATAAACTAGATTTGAAAGTAAGATGGGTACTGGATCGACGGATGGAAGTAGAAATGAAATTCACCAGTAATAACCCCTTATACCGTACGCCAGTAGCTGAAGAAGGGGAGTCTACTGACTTTAAATGGAAATTAGTGAGGAAGGTGATTACTATTATAGGTAAAGGTACTTAAAATTACTATTATAAGTAAAACTTTTACCGTTAAAAGTACTATTATAAGTTAAGGTAATTACTATTATAATTAATAAAGAAGGTAATTCAGTTGCTTTAAGTGTAATCAGAAACATGTTTTTTTAAGGAAAGGGTTTGTTCACAGGTGATTCCAAAGTTTTTTTGTGGTTGAATAGAAGTTTATGTGATTATTAGTTAGGAATAGGAAAACCACTTTAAGGGGTGATTGAAACCTATTACAAGCGCATTTGATTTATCCCCATTAAACTTCAGCTTTTCAAGTTTTCTTTTGGTCGGTAGACCGAAAATACAGGTGTATTTGGAAATGATTTGTGTAAATATGGTATTTGGAATGATGGATGTATAGGAGAAGTTCAATTATATAAACAAAATTCAGAGTGGGGGTCTGAGAAGAACCCTGAGGAACTTCACAGAAGGTAAGGAGGTTGGTATGGGACGTAGCACATAGCACTGTTGAAAATAGAAAGATTTGGTAGTTTCCCAAGAAGGATTTTAAGGTCCACTGTAATACATGCTTGAGAGAAATCTAATAGAGTGGGGATTGTTAGTTTTATTTTCAATGGCGCTCTGGCGGGTGTGGGTTAACCCATTATTTTAATAATTAATCAGTTAAATATTAAGTAGAGGTGGTTGTGTTGAGTAGCAAGGTCGGATGTTAGATTGGAACGGATTAATGTGGAAATGTTCTTTTTGGAAGTTTGAAAATTGTTCTTGTACTGTGCATCCAGCGGTTTTGACTGGTAATAGAGAATAGAAATTGGACGAAAGCCACGAGGTATGGGAGGAATTGAAATTTTATTTAGTGGGTGGACAAGGGAGGTGATCTTGTTCTATTCCAGAGGATCTCATCAGCAATACTTGGTTGTTCTGCAGATCATTATTTCTTATTAGGCGTAGTACGACATTTTTAAGTAATTAAAATTAAAATTGAAGTACAGCATACAATTTAACAAACAATTATAAAAATTAATGATAATTATATATATTAATGATTTAAATAATTGACCGTATTTTTCAAAATATGAAGATGGTCGGGAGTGCAGTCAAAAAAGAAAAAAAATGTAGTTAACTATTTTTTGTTTAATAGTTGTAGACTATTTTTTGTTAAATAGTGTTTACTATTTTTTGTTCGCGCTCCCCACCTTCCTTTTTTTTTTTTTTTTTTTGAAATTACAGTTCTATACTGTTTATGTCTGTATTTGATTTACTTCTATAGGCCTTTTATAAAAGTAAAAAAAATAATCAAGATAATAATATTAATAAGGGTGCCGTGTATCTTGTTTTAAGATGTCAGTGTGGCGCACAGTGGTGGGAAACTGCCTTTTTTGTGCAAAAACCTCTCTATTGCTTAAATCTCCAACTCTCATGAATTAGAGAAGATTTAAATATGGAATGTAGATTTTTTTAAAATTTTGATAATATTTTTATGTGTAAAAATATAAATCTTAGTTTTTCATTAAAATCATTTTTTCTTATAAATAAAATGTTATTCTGATTCATAGAAGTTAATTTGATTATTTTTCTCACTTTATTTTGGTTACATCTTCGAAGAAGGCACTTGACTACACACGTCTCAGTAGGTGAATGATATTTACTCAAAATCTGCTCCAGTATGTACACTTTGATGGGAAAATAGTCTGATCATAAAGGGCAAGAAAAAATCATTTTTTTCTAGTCTGTCAAATATGTGCAAAAACGATTTTTTCCGGTATCAAATTGGATGTAGTCCCAGAAATATAGAAAAAAATATTCAAAGAAACATATCTACTTTTGAAAAAATACAATTTGTACACTAACTTTCGTTGGTATCGATTTGGCCGAAATATTTTTTGTTGGATAGTTTAAAACAAAATTAGAACAACCAGTAAAAACTTATTTTTTCTCAATACTGAAATAACATCTATAAAATTCGGTCTACAGCTAAGAAATATTGCTTGATTATGGTGATTATGAGAATTGATTATGGTTAATTCGTGTATAGGTATTTGAGTGTAAGTAACAACACTCACACATGATTAAATACATTTCATTTTAGGTTTTTTTTACACACTTTCCACTATATGGCGCCCGACGAATAAATTAGAGAACCATTACTGCACTTGATTTTTGGCAATCCAAGTTTACGAGAATTACATAAAAATTGACATACTGGAAATTTGTAATTAACTTAGAAAAAATTAATAATTCTTAAAAAAACATAGCAGAGCGTGGTTTCGATCCACGGACCTCTGGGTTATGGGCCCAGCACGCTTCCACTGCGCCACTCTGCTCTTATGGGGAAGGTGCGAAAAAATAATACTAATACTTAGTTTTACCTATAATTACTAAATAATGAGAATTTAGTTAACTTAATCATAAATTTACTAATATATTCATATTATTCAGCAAAACAAATTTCAAATGATTTATTATTTTCTGTAATTATTTATTATTTAAGTAACTAAATAACATATTATTAGATATCTGTTGGGTATATTTATTCTAATTTTTTAACCAGCAAAGTCCAATACATAACTTTTATGCTGTATCATCCCTAATATTGGCCCAATTATGATCTTAGTTGTTAATTTACTTGTCTAGAATGAAACAACTGAGGACTTAAAATATTCCAGGAAATGTGTAGTTTTAAAATTATCCCTAAAACTGATTAAAAAAAAAATGGTTTTCATGATAACCTGCCCTCTTTGGTCTTAATATGGTTTACAATATTTTAAACTAGAGAAATCATCTTTGGCCAAAGTTACCCTTATTCAAGGTAAACAAAGGTCTACCCAAAAAATAATTAAGGTAATACCAGCCAAGAAAAAAAATAATAAATGTGTTTATAAATTTAATTTAGGATAACCTAGCAGTGTGAAAAAGCTTTAACAACTTGGAAATAAATTATCTTAGTTTTTTTTATCTCTTTTTAAATAAGAATACAACGTACATAACAATTTATATAAATGGAATTGTGATTTAAATATATAATAATTATGTAAATTTTTCTTAAATATATTATGTGAACTAATCTTTATCATCTGAGGTTGTTGGAATACTCAACAGATAGCAGCATTAGTTATGAGTTGAAGTTATTGTCGTTTCCTTCGAGGTTTTATTTGCCTAAATTAAAAAATCAGTGTAATAAAATTAGTTTATTTTGAAATTAATCATTTAAGTACTTCTCTGTTTCTTTTTACGCCGGGAACCCTAACGAAAATTCTGTTGCTACTTCAATAGGGAGCTTCCTGTTTAAAAATGCATTATTCTTATTCGCCTTCGTTAGTATAAATTCAAGAACCTTTAAAAATATGTTGAGTGCTATTTCAAAAATTTCTTTTCATTCAATCATCCCTTAGAATGGGCACAGCTCCAGTAAAAGGGCAAAAATAAATAAAAAATGTATATATTTGTATATAATGTATTGTACATATGTTTATATTTTGTATTTATTCTGAAATAAAGGGGTTCAGACACACACATAAAAAAAAATATGTTGAAACCATATATCAATCTACTGCTTTGACATAGCTCTTGATCTATGCCTTTTTTTTTTTTTTTTGCGCAAACTATCTCCTTTTAAACTAAAGAACCTTAGGCGCTTATTTATTTAAATTGAAACAAAATTAGTGAATAATTTTGGTTTTATTACTAGTGATATAAAGAAAAAAAACACGATGCAAATCTGGAATGAATAGTTTGCGATATATGGTTTCTTATTTCAGTCGCTTCAATACAAATTCGAAAAATGTAAAAATCAGAAATTTTAATATGAAAAAAACGCTAAATTAATTTTGAATACTTCAAATGTTATGTTTTCAGGAAGAAATTTTTTTTAATTAAAAATTCTTTCTTCTTGAAAATATTACATTTGAAGTATTCAAAATTAATTTAGCGTTTTTTTCATATTAAAATTTCTGATTTTTACATTTTTCGAATTTGTATTGAAGCGACTGAAATAAGAAACCATATATCGCAAACTATTCATTCCAGATTTGCATCGTGTTTTTTTTCTTTATATCACTAGTAATAAAACCAAAATTATTCACTAATTTTGTTTCAATTTAAATAAATAAGCGCCTAAGGTTCTTTAGTTTAAAAGAACCGTTTCGAAAGGAGAAAAAAAATCTGCTAAATACACAGATCAGTATTGTATCTCACTGATTTTTGTGGTGTAGGTTCATAAGGTGAGAGAGTACATTTCATTTTTTTTTTTTTCTAAGCCTCATTTATTTTGTTGATTTTTATTTAAACTTTCACATATTTTAAATCATATTAAGCCAGACTTTAGTTTAATTTTATTTCATGTTATCTATTCTCTTACTTTGTTACTATATTTTAGTTGTGTTTTTAGCCCTGCAAAGAGAGGCGAAACATTTTTGTTTTCAAAATTTTTACAAAATCAGACAACCCGATTTCGATATCGTAGATGTGGTAAAGAAAGTATATCTGTACATACGTTAGCAAAAGCAGTGCGTAGAATCTGATGAAATTGAAATTTCCTCAATTTTTTTTTATTATTTTCAAAATCCTCTTTATTTATATATAATTACAAATACAAATATATAATATAATACATAGTATATACATACAAATTTTACATATTGACTTTGTTTGCCGTATGGCAGTATAAGATGGGTTACAGTGTCCGCTGAAGGCGGTAATTTTCCCTCAAAAGGGAATAATTGGAGTTTGGAGGAGTTATATTCGAACATGGATTTGACTACAGACACTGAAAGAACTTTGTTCCTTAATATCTTAAACGTAAAATGCGAATGTAACGATTATGTGGACTAATTTTTTGAATACTTGCATGAATACAAAGCTTCCCTACCTTAGCGTGGTAAAGATGGAGTAAACTTGTGAGGAAGTAAAAATGGACTATTTACAATATATAAGTAATTAAAAAAAATAAAAATATGAGAGTCGTAGAATGTAACGAAATACTGGCACGTGTCTAAAACGATATTTGGCAATAGAACATGCTTTTTAGATATGATCATTCATTGTCTTAACATTTTATTTGATAACAACAATTATTGATCAATTTCCGAATATTTTATCTCAAATAAATTAATTACTTTTAACTATCCAAATCAGCTGTGAAAAATTAATAGGCCAATTGATTAATTACCTTTTTCATGATCAAATCAACATCGTTTCGTAAAGAATTAGTTTCAGATTAAAAAATAAAATAAAAAGATATCTCTACTATATGTTATTCATTATTATCAACAAAAGAGATTGGAGTAATACTATCAACAAGGTTTACTCAGATCTCATTCAATTGACTTCAAATTATCGGGATGTGAAATAATTAATTTTCTGAGCAATTGCATGAAAGAACTACTGTCCAAATACATATTGCAGCCAAATTCTTGATTGTAGATTATTTAATTTACTGTGGTCTGTTCCTTGTTTTCCACTTATTTACCAGTTTGAAATCCCATAAAAGTGTAGTACTTTTCCAAAAAGTCGTAACTCCCTAAAAATGTGCCTTTTAATAATGCGTAAAAATAGTTTGGTGATGTTCAACCCTGAGATATAAAAAAAATGCAATTTTTTTGTTTCATTTTTATGTGCATTATTTATTGATCATAACTTTTTTCTCATATCATTTCATTCCCTGAACCTGCTTCTCAAATCTGTTATCAGTGTTATATTTAATAAAAAAAAATCTTTTGACTGATCTCATATTATATTATACTTATATTACGCTTACAAGTGAAATACACTCAGTCGAAAATTTAAGTTTTAAGATATTTGATGATCATTTTATTTTATTTATTTTTTAATTTTATGTAAATAGTAATTTTATTTTTTATAAGCAGATTTTTATGGTAATAATAAATTCTTTGGAGTTTAATCTTTATAAACTTTTTGACTGGAAAAATCATGTAACTCAAAACTAAAAAATCTTGATTTAATGTGTTTCACTTATAAGTCGCCGATATATAAGCCTGTTTTACATATATTATTTATTTTTTTAAATGGAAAATAAAGTTCTTAGTTAATTTTGATGGCGAAAATTTTTATTGTAATTCTTAACAAAAAAAAAAAAATGCAAAATGGATAGAGGAAAAAATTTGCATTCGATAAATTTCATACCTTTTACTAATTTATACTGCTACTATAACTATATTTAGTATAGGCTAAATATAGTTATAGTAGTTATAATATATAGATTTATATATTAGTTATAATATATAGATATTACACCTATATTTTATATTTGATAAACGACTTTGTAATTTATTATTATAATACAGGGCGGTTTTATATTATTATAGTCATATTCTTGTAGTATTTTTTTTATTTCCTCTATGAGACCTGGCACACTGATATTGTAAATCAAATAATAGTGTATTTATATTTGTCTTTTAACTTTATCTTTGACATGAATATTGGTGTTATCTTCTTCATAGAAGTGTGATTTTCCAGTTTTATTTGGTTACTTCGTAAGCATGCTTTGTTTTTCTGTTTTTATTCCTTCCTATTTGTTTTTGAACATCTAAGTTTCAGGTTATTATTTATTTTATTGTATCAGATTTTACTGATTACTCTTTTAGGGTAATATGTCATATATTTCTGTTTTATTTGGTAAATTGATTTTTTTGATAATGAGGGTAATTTGGATAGTTATTTAGTAATATCTAATATCTCCATTTGGCTGCTTGTCTTTGTTATAATTATAATATCATTAATATATTTTTTTAATTAAAATTAGTTTTATTTGGGTTTTTTCTTGTTGGCTATTTAAAAGAGTAAATATATTCCACTTAAATTCATTCAAATGTTAGATTCTATTGATAAATAATTTTTTTTAAAGTATTTACTGTTGAATATATTGAAAAACGAAAAGAAAATGTATTTTCTACATAATATAATGCTGTTAATATATGTATTTTCGTCTTTGATTGTTGTATTATTTTCTATCTTATTCTAATTTTCTTCAATTAATTCCAATCTTGGCAGAAAATATTATTTTGGACTCTCTGGGGATCATACATTATCACCTGCATAGGAATTAGCTCTAGATTATTCATTGTTTTATTTAATTATTTTAGTATGTGAACCTGTCGATTTATATGTTTTAACTTATTTATTAAATTATTTTATTATTATTACTATTTTTATTTATTTATTAACTTATTTATTCAGTCAAGTATTTCTTTTAAATAACTTTTTATTATATTTTCCTTTAAATCTATGTATTAGTTTTGTTTTGGTAAAATGTATTTACTTGTTTATTTTACTGTAAAATGATCTACAGCTGTGACTATTATTTCTCTGGTTTGATCTCATATCGCTGTCTAATAGTGAATTTGTTTAGCGGGTCACTGGGGAGGATCTGAGAGGGGGAAATCGGGAGAGTGAATTTGTCGATCAAATGAAATAAAAATTGTGAACTGGAAGGGTCAAGAAAGGGAAATAAAAAAGGAATAAATTGAAATATTTGTATTTAGTGTGTAGATTGGAACTGATTGTAAAAGAAAACTATGGGAAAAAAATGTTTTCTTTCTTTTTATTATATCATGTAAAAATATGTAATTTATATATGTCCGATGATGGATTGATTAGTATCCTGTGTAATGTAGCAAACCCGATGTATTTGGGCAGCATGGATGAATAAAGCATTTCTCTCTCTAATCAGTCATCTACTGGTATGTTAAAAAATGATATAAAAGCTCATGATTTATATTTATTCGTCGCTAATTTTTAAGGAACATTACATTCAGGAATGCACTTGTAAAATAAAAAAAATGCAATTAAAATAGTCAACGAGATTTAATTGTAAAATGGATAATACCATAAGGAAGGTATTATTGTTCAGAATTTTAATTGATTCAAAAAAATAAAAATAAAAAAGTTTATTGAAATGAATATAATATGGCACTTAGTGGTAATGTACGATGTCTGATGGTGGGGACGGAGGACCCGGAATGTAAGAGTAATAAACGTTTATTTATTAACTAGTTAATTAGGAAGAATAATTACCTTAACTACTAAAACAAAAATAAATTAATAAAAATGTTTCTTATTGGAATTTTTTCAGTGGAGTTATCTCAATTTAAATTAAATTATTTTAAAAAGGAGTCAGATTAAGAAATATTTAATAAATATAACTTGGAAGATTCATTTTGAGCAGTATTATAACTTTAATGCAGTTAAACTATCTAAATAGGCAAGCTGTACACGTTATCTCATTTATAAAAACCTTTAGAAAATGTTAAATGACTTGAGATGGTTTTAAATGATGGCATTTACTCCCATCATTAGGACCTGTGACTGCATCAAGATAGCCACACTATCACTAACCAACCCTTTATAAATAGGCACGAACAAAAATAGATTTCTTATTTGAAAGTCAAATGATTCTTAACCATTGACGCTTGACTGCAAGACTTAATGGCTACTTTCTGATACGAATTCCATGCAAAAAAAAAAAAAAAATGTTGGCCGTATAAAAAAATACGTTCGTGCGTACTTTCAAAATTAGATTTCAGCTCCAATTAATTCGCTCTATTTTTTTTAATTATAAATTAAAATTTTTCAAAACGCCTTCGAAATACCCCATGAAAAACTTAATACTAGATACACCTAGGTTTTAACAACGACTTGTTCCACAGATTTTATTCTCAAACAACAAATCATCAACCTTACTTAACAGGTAATAACGTTTGCAATAGAAACTTTATTTTATTTATTTATTATTTATTCCGACCTGTTTTCAGATTGAAGGCAACTAGCAAATGTGATATCTTGCTAAATAACGTCAATAAATCCGTGAGTGGCACGATAGAGACATTGGTACTTCCTGGCTTTACTTGATTTCATTTGTCACCTAAGAAGATCCCTCATCTAGCTCCATTTTAGACTTCGGAACGTGTTTCGGGACTGTTTGTGGTAGTCATATCTTGTACTAGTTTATTGGTGTGGTAGTAGAGTTTGTCATGAAATGGCTTTTATAATGTTTTAATGTGGTCTTGTATAGTTGGTATATGTAAGTCTGTGGGAAATGTTTTGTTACTGACGAAGCATGGAGAACGTGTAATCTGACGTATGTTTACTGAAATGTTAGTATTTTTTTTTTAGCCGCGGCTTGAAGACCCCATGTCACCCTTCTTTCGAACGTCAGCACTAGATATTTTACTGAGTTTGTGAAATCGGTTTGCTGTCGATATATACTGATATACATGTATGAATGTTATGTGTTGAGATTTGTCTGATTTTCTGAAGTTTTAACCAGTCCTGAATTTTTATCAAATAGTTTTGCCGGGTTAGTGAAACTTGTGTGGGGTCCGTATTTCGAGTGAGGATGGCTGTATCGTCGGTTTAGGTCGCTTTGAGGGTGTTGGGGTGCAATAAAAAGGGAATTTTCTAGAAAAATATCTTCCAAAAAAGTAATTTAGGTGATAAAGTAAAATAAAAGAAAATGGGAAAATAAAAATAGTACTCAATATACTACCTACCTTACAACTCAATATACTAACCCTTGTACTTGGCAGACGTTTTAAGCAAGTACTCAATTACTAATAACGAGCAGATAAAACAAAATACTCTCCACAAAAGTGTTATGTGGATCTGTAGACCATGAGACTATCTCGTTCATGAAGGCTGGACCCCACTACTTTATTTAAAAGTCATAGGATGTGGATAATTTAATTCCATCCCATAGTAATAGTTCCATTTGTAATTCCATAAAGTATGATATACTTTAATATGGATTGATGTATGATACTATACTTTTAGGAAATGACTTGCCCCTTCGTATAACTTACCAAATACATCTTTTTTTCATCGCATCGATAGTTCCTTAACTATTTAAGCTCGTGAACTATTGTCACGGTTTTTGCTAATCTAAAATATAGTAATATGCAATTGAGAAGTTGAAAACTAAACTTTACTACTGTTTGATCAATGATTGGTATCTCTTTGGGTTTCCTAGGTGCTCTCATGTCTTCTGAGTTGACTATTGTACTTCAACGTACAAGTACTTTCCGACGAAAATATTTTCTTGGTGTTTTTCTTTTCTAATTCGTCAAAAGCTTAACCTTCTCTTGATCTCCTCACTCTGCATTCATTTACCCATCCATTAAATACCACATTCCAACCAATGGATTTATAGGTGCTCTCTTATTGAACCGTCTCCTTCAGCAAATCCTTTTTCATTCGTGCAACCTCCTAAAATTGTTTCCCCATCTCTATTCACCAATCCTCCTCTGTTCTTTCTTTTAAACACCTATTCCTTCACTTACTTTATAATCAAACAACCGCATCGATGTAAACAATGTGTATGTATATAAATAGTGTATGTGTACACATTGAATACTGCTACACAATTGTAATTCTAATTTAAATACCACACTTTCGTAAATATTTTTCCTAGACAAGTAGTAAAAAATTCTAGTCTATTTCATTATTCTTAGTGGACTCTTAATAATTATATTAGTCCCAGAATAATTATTTTTTCATTTCATAATTTTTTTCATTTTTGTCCCCGAAGACGATCACAATCAGCTCACTTGATGATGTTTGTTGTTTACGTTTCTGTAGATTCAGCCAACTTTTTTATTACACATCATTTTATTATTATCTTTTATTACATGTAAATTAACCGCGAAATTCGGCTTCCCACATCAATCACTCATTCTCCACGGAATTCTACGGATTATTATAAGTAGATTGTACCTTTACCCAGATTGGGCACCTCACATTATTAAATTATATAGCAATTATTATTATGATTAATAATTAAAATAAATAAAAATAACAAAAATACAAGAGGAAAAAATAAATTGTATTTATGAGAAAAATTACTATTATTTATTATTTTTGTAATGTTATCCTACTACGTAAATTTTAAGTGAAATGTTTAAAATCATAATTTTAATACTAACAAAAATATTTCAACATATTAATTGTTTATTAATAAATGATGAACATTTTCTTTCTATTCGGCCTCCTATCAAAAATCCTCATGGCATGTCTCTATAGCATTACACACTTTTATACATGTATAAAGAAGAGTATATACATGTCCATATTCTTGCAGAAATCTATAGTACTATAAATTGAACTATAGATTTCTGTATGAAGTGAATGAATTTTTATAAAACGATGAAACGTTAAATAATTAATTAAATAAATATTTTTCAAATTTGAACACATTGGAGTTTTTTTCCTTTTTCCGATTAAATAAAATAAAATAAATTTTTTTTTATATTTCATCTACCTATTGTAGCTAGTTAGGGTGTGGGGAAAATTTATCTTGCATTATCTATAATTCCATAAAATATCTGGAGCAAAGAACATCACATCAAAATCCAATTCAGTTTCTTTTCTTCAAGATAATTCTTAGATTAGATAGTAATTGGGTTTCACTCATGATTGAGGAATCTCATATCGTAAAGTGGAACAAATGTATTTATAAAAATTAGTTAGTAATTCACAGGTCAACATAAGAAATTTTTTGTTTATTTTCTATCAATTTTGATTCGGAACATCAAATGGCAACCACATATATATTACTTATAAAGCCTATTACTTATAATCTAATAAATACCCTATATAATCTATATGCAATATAATATAAAGCCTATTACTAATAAAGCTCGTTTGTAAAGAAACTAGAACGATATTTCGGATTTTAGGCGAAATTAGATTAATATTTTCAATTCTTACTAATTAATTCAAACACTACTAATTTAGTTAGCCTAATAAGTAATCTCAGTAACAAAGGGATGGGACAAACTGCCTCAAAGATATTTCATAGAATTACTTAAAGTCAATAAAATGTGTTATTTTTTAAATCAAAATGAGTTCTTTAAGACCATTGTTTTGAAAGATACCACTTTCCAAACATTGACTGATGGGAAGGAGTAAAATCTAAACTTTCCCAACAATTTTGACCTGATTTTTCCAAATTACCAGGTCTGAAGTATATTTCCCGGAAATAGCCCTTTTAACTAAACTTGTTAAAACAATTTTTGGGCAGTTTGGTAAGTAATTTTGTGGTACGAAGTAAAATAATGTTATACCACAATTTTCGCAGTTTGAAGTAATTTCTCAAATTTTCCAACTTCTCAGATTTTAGAAATTTAGGAGGGAAGGAGGAATGAATTTGCACTTCTTCCCGTTAAGACACATCTGGTTATGTGCGAATTAAATTTACTTCAATTTTTTGTTCTCGCAAACGAATATATTTGAAGATATTTTACAAAATGAGAGCCAATTACGACATTTTTTGGGGAAATGGTTAATGTTAGAAAGTAGTAATCGTTCAGAGTTAATTTGCAAAACTTGCAGTTTTGGATATATATATATATATACACACACACACAGATTTTCATAACCTTACCAATTTATTATTAATAATGTATACACATAATAACCATGGTTGGGACTGATTGTCAAATAAGGAAACTTTATTCGGTAAAACAATTCTTTCAATTTTTATTTTTTGTTAGCTACGTGGAATGAATCAAAATTTGACATCTAGAATCCATACACAAAATTCATGTTGACCTGAGTTATTAATTATAAAATATTAGACTAACCAAGGTAAATTATGAAGGACAATAAACCCTTCGTTGTGATTTAATAAATGCTTTACGTTGGAATGCTATAGAGATTTCATATTCCTTTACCTGATTGGGTAAATAATCTGGGAACAGCTGACCGGTACACGTCTAGACATTCCTTCCTTGGGGATCGGTCATCAATTATGTAGTTTGTCTTACTAAGGAGCTTTTGAGATCGAATAGAAAAGTGCTGAAATTTAATTTAAATATATATTGTAATAAATAATAAATTTACATAACATTTAATGATACCTTCCATTGTAATATTTATATTTTCTAGCTCTTATAGGACTTTCTGTTTGAATACGTCGATGTTGCAATTCAATTCATAGGTGCCGATTTATGTTCTAGATCTTTAAGGTAATAATTTCGAAATAGTTGAAAATTTCACAACACTAGATATTTTTGTTTCTTATTTATTTTTGTCAGAAAAGGAAAATATTTATTATATATTTAATATTACAAATATGCATTTATCTATATGTATTAAAAAGATTAAAATAAAAAAATATTTTATCTATGATACAAGAAGTGGTTAACATACAGGAAGATATAAAAGTCAACTTTCGTGATGCATCCTTCTACGATGATAAAAAGACAACAAAATAAAAAATTATGAAATTTTTATATATGTATTCAAAACACATTCACACATTAAAAATATTATGGGACGTATCTTTTATAGAAACTAAAGTACGTTTGAAATGAATCTGTGATGCATTTTTAACATATATAATTTATTATAATTTTTATCAAGTATATACCTCATTCTAGTGCATATTAGATCGGTACGAGAGTGTTTCATGTGAGTTAGATATCGAATTCAACACTAAATATTTACTTAAAAAAGCATATTAGATTGATGATACTAAATAAAATAATAATTGATGATATAAAATAAACTAAACTAAAAAAAAAAGAATATTTTATTTATGTAAGAGAGTAAATGTGACTAGAGATTATTTTATTTTATTTATTAATTGTTTTCATACACATCGTTTAATTATGTTCATTTTCCTTATCCTTCTATTTTTATATATTTTAAGAGAGATTTTACTTATTATTTTTATTTTTATTTTTTTTTTTTATGTTATTTTATTTTAGTATGAATGTGATCAGTTATCACAATTACATATTGCCCATAACGGTGGGAAAGATTGTAATATCTATCAATAAATAAAGTTAAAAAAAAAAATCAATGCTAAAATCGAATAAATTTGTAAAACTTGGAACTAGCCGGCGAAGAAAGTCAGTCTTGGTTCATGGGGAATAAAATTAAATTCCTCTCCACTTTTTAAACAATCGCGACAGTGCGCCAAATATCTGAAGATTTTAATAGATACAATTTTTTTATAATTACTGTTATTATTCTTTTTTCCGGTTAAAGCCTGATTTCCTCTACTCGGACGCTATGCGAGGTGAAGCCAGTGATAAGAGAGTGGGGATGGCTCTGATAACACCATCACGAGTGGGGGCTTGGAAATGCCGGGCCAGTGTGTGTTCAGCTGTCTCAGTGGGTTGTGCTTCCAGTTCCCGTGGTTGAAGGGATCGAATTATACAGACAATAAGAAGGTAAGTCCACGAGATGGAACTTATGTAACTGTGTGTAATAAAAAATAAAATAAAACAAAATTAAATAAAGTGTTATCCTAATTTGTCCTAACAAAATCCGGAATAGAAGTCATATTGTTAGAACAGTGAATATCATTTGGAAATTAATTCTCATTTATATACAACAATTGAATATTGTTTGTGGTACTTCTGAACATTTGATTATTGCAATGTTTCCTTTACCGGCTTGTCATCTGCGAACCGGCACATTGCTTTTTAATTACTTTAAACATTTTTATTAGTATCATTTCAAAATCGTTTTAATTTTAAATCGTAAAAACATTTTAATATAATTAATAGAAACGCCTATGTGAATTGTTATTTCACATAATCACTATATTAATTGACGATGAACTTAATTATGATCATAAATGATTTTTTATGTCCCTGCCTAATGTAATTAGATGCAGTCATAAAAATATTAAGATTATTTAGAACTTAATTTGAAATGTTGTGCAAATTATTTGATAAATTGAAAAACAAAAAAATATTCAGAAAATTTGATTGTAAAAAAAATTTTCCGTTATTGTATTGTACTGTTTTATGCTACGTTTAACATAACTTGAGTCATAGAAAAACGGTTTAAAATTGATCTCTCTGGTATAGGATTATTAAATAAATTTGTAAACAATAGAAATATCAAAACATTTTGCATATTCGCCTATTTGTTCTGGGGTTTTGTTTTTATTATAATTATCCAGATTTATTAAACTTTGATCATTTATTGAAAGATGTTTACATAAATATTTCATTGTTAGATATAGCAATACAATTAATATTTAACAAAATATGCCGGTCTTAAATAAAAAAAAACTGTTGAAAATGAGAATTTTTTTTTTTAAGTTTGTATTTGTACTATTTAACTTGTAAAAAAATAAAGTCTTGACTTTATCTTTATAAAACGATAAATATATATATTTTTTATCGCTTCATAAAGAATATTTCTTTGCATGCTACGCTGTCAGCGATGATTCCAGAGTTTGAGTGCAGTAGCAGGTTGTGCCGGCACATGTTTACCCACGTCATTTGAAACTATTTAACATTTTTATTGTATCTGCTATAAATATTTATAGGGAAACTGATACATTTTTTAATTTACCTTAAACTTTTATATATATATTGAAGTTTCTGAGGACCAGTCAATAGTAAAAAACTAAGTTGAGGCAACTATATACAAATATATCTTTCCTTGGCATGGTATCAAATAACATTTTTTTGGCTCCTTTAATGCTTGCTTAAAGAATAAGGATGTATTTTTGACCATGGTGCTATTTATAAATAAGTACATGTACGTAGAACTATTAAAAACTAATTTAGAGAAAGAAACACTGTTACCAACAAATGTACAATAAATATTAATAGATAATTAGTTGGGAATGTATTGGTATCATTTTAAAAATATATATATATATATATATATATATATATTTTTTTTTTTTTTGTAACAAATCTATAAAACAATCACCAGCAGTGGAAATTCCAAAAATTCAAAATTTCTAAAGTTTCCTACAGCTGTCGACTTCTGCTCGCTACGCTCGCTCAAAATGGATATACAATCCCACACGTCCTTTTTAGTAAATGTACTTCTAGTATTCTGTATAAGTGAATTTTAAATTTCTCTCCATTATAGCTTGTTGTGTTCAGTAGCACCTTTTTTTTGTTAGTGTACTTTTATTTTTTTCTCTTAACATGTACGGAACTTATATCCTTTTCAGTCTCTCTCTTTAATCATTTGAATTAAATTATAATTAAAATGATTTCTATTATAATTAAAAAACATATAAATAAAAAACAAAACTAAATAGATAGTTATAAAGTGATATCAAATGCCGCATAGACACCAATTCACACTGGAGTTATAAAATGTAAAAATGTTTGCTTAAATTGAGCACATATTTGTATCGATAAAATATATAAGTAATAAATAGTTTTATTTATACAAATTTATAAATAAAGAAATAATACATTTATGAAAATCACTTAAAGTAAAACATACAAATGTCTTAGAGATTTTAATATTTCTTGTTGAGTTATACTCACATAATATTAGATATTTCGAATGATTAATTTATTTGATGAACCTAAACTAGGCTTTGTGGTATTCACATTTTTATCTTTGTCTGTTATTTTAGAAGGGGCTCAAATATTTGTGACGATAAGGAAGAGATGCACTAGATGGAGTGTAGAACTCTTCCGATACGTCTCTGCCTCATCAAATAAGTAATTTTAAAATAGTTTGGTTATTTGGATTTATATAAATTAATTTAATTTTTTTTTTATTTCACCATATACTAATAGCTACTGTTTGTTTTTTAAAATTTTTATGTTGAGAAATATCCCCCCTGCGGTTTCCAGACCAAGTTTTATATATTTATATATATAAAAAGAAAACTGAATGAGATCGTTTTGTCACTTGTCGGACCGGTTTCGATTCCATAAAAGGTCCTCTCAGCACAACACTGAGATCCACCTTGTTAAAGGACTATGTTTTGCTAACTCAATTCAGAAATTACAGGTCTATATTATTTTCTGCGTACATTTCATCATGTGCACTAGTATTTAGAAATTGACTAAAAACTATATAAAATTAAATTTGGCAATAAAACAGTGATTATTTAATAATGAACTTTACAACCGGTTTTGCTTCGGATTCATTACTTGCCAAAACTAACCAAGATAGAATTATATCACTAGAGGAAGGCGTTGCTACTGCATTAGTTTTAGGCGCCATTTATTTTTATTTATTCCATTTTTAATACGGGTGTTTAAAATGTGTGCACGCAAGTTCGATGCCCACGTGTTTAATTGAACTTTCACTATTTGCCCTTGAAGTGAACAAATATCTTGGGATATATTCTATTAAAGATTGAAAATAAAAAAATATATATATGTACAAAAAGAACTGTTATAATGTTTTTTAATGAAAGTTATAATATATTAAAAGAAATTAACCAAAAAATGAAACATAAAGAAATAAATTATCATTGTAAATTACCAAATATTTCGCAATATAACTTGATAAAATTAAATAAAATTTTCAACAACTACCCAATTAAATTACCAAAATTGTTTCATGAGCTACGATTATGTAAGTAGGTGATCTGTTCATATGATTACGTTCAACCACCAGATTTTTTTTCTAATTACGGGTACACCACTGTATGAGGCTAGATGCACAAAGAAGGGCTCCTCGAACCCACAGGATTGACTCACGGCTGCAATAATAGAATAAATAATCTGCTACAGCCGCATTCGAACCAGGGTCTTGGGATTTGGTAGCACTGCGCTTTACTCACTGAGCCACCTCGTTCTTCTAAATATAATTTAATTAGAATATTTTCCAAACCTAAATAAAAATTAACTCAATCGTTAATAATTTTAGTAAACTGAGTCCTAAATTAAAATATATTAGATTACAGTTTCTTCTATAAATTGGAATTGTCCGAGCTGATCTATAAACTTATTCCGAGTCTTATCTGTACACTTTTTTACGTTAAAAATATGCAATAGATACCACAAAAAAAAGAGCATTCTTTTTTAGTGTGTGTTAACTCAATTTATTTATTTTGTGTAGTGTAAAATATCTGTCCTCATTAGAATGATAAGCAATTAACTGTCCTGTTAAAAAAAATTGTTCATAAAAATGTAGTATGTATGTATATATTTTGAAAATCAGTGAATGGAATATTGGCATTGACACAAATAGGTTTTTTTTTTCTGACGTAGCTTTTGAAATTCGTAAATAAGAAATCTATTTTAGGTAGAGATTAAAATTAAATCATTGATAAAAATTGTAAACACTAATAGAAAAAAAAAAGTAAATAAACATATAAAAACTAGTGTTGACATCTTGAAATGGATAGTTAATTACATAACACATTTTTGTCTAGTATTTGCTATTCCATAGACCTCTTGTCTTAGCGAATTCGAGATAGTGACGTTCGACAGTTGTAGATGGATGACATAACGATAAAGAAATTTTTCTTTTCTTGATTTCGATGAAAAATAAACCTGTTATCATATTTAGTGCAGTCAAAATAGATCTATATATATATTTTTATTATCAGTGATATTGATTCATTCAACGATTTAGCACTTCCTTTCTTTTTTATCAATACTAAAAATTCTATTTTTTTTTTTTGTTATGAATTATTTAAAAAAATAATCTTTATCGAATAATATTTTAAGCGATTATCTGTCTCCAATCCTTCATGTTGGAATGATGAAGTCATGATGATGATGACTTGGTCCTTTATTTATGTACGTATGAACAGTACGCATATCTTTATCTGGTTATTTAGGAAGATGCTAATAGTAAAGTCTTAAGTTGTTAATTAATTTAACAATTTCCTCTGCCTTCTCCATATCTTAAAAATGAGTACCTATACTTTATGGTCAAGTGAGAAAAAGTAGTTCTGAAACTGAAACGCCTCAATTGACCAGCGAAATAATTTCTCTGACACTGTGCTAGTTCTTCGGTCATTCATGAGGTGTTCATCTGAAGCTGTCTTTGAATTGGAAATGAGATGGAATATATCATCCAACTCACACTGATTCTTATTCCAGTATACAGTAAGCGCTGTACTCTCCTGGATTTAATTTAGTTTTAAGTAACTTAAAATAATAATAAATGGATTTCTACTATTATATACATATCGGCTATATATTTATTTGACCGACCTCTAAACCATTTTTTTTCTTCAAAATTTTACTTATTTTTTTACAAGTCTGTAAAAGAAAGGACCAGAGCATTAGCCAAAAAGGAGCCGTCTGAAAGATCTCTAATTATAATTATCAGACAAAACTTGATTTCCTTCTTCGATACGCTACTTAAAAGACCAAGGCTTATATTTTAAGGGTCTGACAATTTCGACAGACATCGTGTGACAGATGCTGGGTTGATTTTGATTTTCACGTGATTTATGATCATGTGTTATTCAGCAATGAGTGGGTGGTTATCAATACGTGTTGCCTGTTGAATGTAACTGATTTCAATTACTATAACGTAAAAAAAAAAAAAAGAAAGATTAAAATAATAATAAAACGTATATTAAACATATAATTATTAAATAGAATTATTAACTCATTAATTAAAATAAGAGATTAAATAAATACATATAAAAAAAGTTAAAATTATGAATCATAAAAAATTTGTTACAAATTTTTAAATGATGCTGATTTAGAAAAACTATATGATAAAGATACATTGACATTTTAAACAATAAATTAATAAAAAATGAAATATAAACCAGATTAGAATGGTTAAATCTTTGAAATTGAAAAGCGGTTTAGTTGAGAGGTGCCAAAACTTATTTTATTATTATTATAATATGTTAAAGTATTTATTGAGGTAAATATTTTTTAAATAAATTCAAATTTAAAAAGAATCCATCAGCAAAATGAAATTATATGAATCTGAAATAAGCAAACGTAAAGAGAAGGGAAATAAATTGAATAAGAGTATGAAATAGCATTTTAAATGGCAATTTATTTATTCCTTTTACCATTGAATATTTGAGCTCATTTTATTCTGTAACCATAAATATTTTAAATGTGGAAATATTTCTTCTTATCTACGGGCTTTTGTTATATTTCATAAATTGTTGAATCGCATTTATTTTGATCAGTTTTATGGCGATAGAATTGAGTCTTATAAAAGATTTTAAATTATTCTGAATTCGATTTCGAAAACAAAGAGTCTATTAATATAAAAAAAACCTAGATACATTTGCTATTGTATATTCTTGTCTAAAAAAAATAATAGTTTTTGTTAAATTAATTAGTTTCGGTTTTTTTTTCATAAATTGTTTACGTTTCGGTGAAACTGATTCATTGTAATGTTATGATAAACAGATCAATCCAAACAGGTTTGAATTTTTAAAAAAATTTACTGTTTACTTATGCAGCATTTTTAGAATATTGAATTGGTTGTCCTTTTTTCGTAAAGACAATTGATGTTTTCAAAAAGTTTTCTTTTTTTTTTAGTCATAAACAAATAAAATTTAGTCAAAAGTGTAATAACGTTGTAATTTTTGTAAATTTCAAATTGAACGCCTTAATAACCGTTTAAATGTGAAATATAAATACAAACTTGTGAATATATTTATATATAATCTAATTTTAGACATCTTCAAGGATGAAGTAACAATAATTCATATTATCAGATGAAAATCACTTAAATTTAATAATTTATTACTTTTTTATCATGTGATTGGTAATATATATTTTCAATGATGACAGAAAGGTATAAAAAAATGTTAAGCATAAATAATTTTTACAATTATGTGTTTTAAATGTTTTTGTCTGAAATATGTGATTTAGTAATTTTTAGTCACTGTGAATTAATAGGAATAGTATTAAATAATCATGAATGGGTTATCATAAAATTAGATTTGAGAGAGTTGAAGCATATAATTTAGAATTACTACCCACAAAAACTTATAAATAATATTTTCCTTATTTTTTTATCCGCATTTCAATTGTATTTCACTGCCTTCAAACAGCACTAAATATTTAAATATTCTGTAATAAAAACTATATTCCAACTTGAACGTATAGCTGTCTATTTTGTCTTGTGAAAGTCTAACCAAGTTTAAAAATAGGAACGATTTCTTTTAGACTCTTGTGGCATTTTAAAATAGACCTAGTTCATAAAAATGTAACTGTGTTGCCTTAATTTATTTTCAACATTTTGACAACAATTGTTTGTACAATATGTGTGGATTTTAGAAATTCATATCCCAGATGCAATTAATTCAATAATCGCGAAAGTCATTTCAAATTTAATTAAATTTATTTATGTATTCTTTATTCCTTGTTTGACTTTATTCAATTATTATTATTATTTATCTTCGTGATTTCATTCCTATCATTTGAAAGTCATTTATATTTATTTATATATTTTTAAATCCGCTTTCGGAACGAATATAATAAATATCATGCCGAAAAATGAATTTATTTTGTTAGGATGTTGGAATTATACTTGAGAACGCGACCGTCCGAAAATTGTTTAACAGTTCACAGTTAGCTGAAGGTGATCTACTTTCAAGTTATGGTTTTTATTTTATTTTTATATTCTAACAGGATAATAATAATTCCTTGCATGATTACCTATTGATTTGTTTTCCAGAATGAAATTGCACGTTCATTTCATTCTAAATAGTGTCATGTTGTAAAGTTTGATTGGAAAATATGAAATAAATGACTTCTTTATGTGGAATGTAAAAAAGGCAATAAAAACCTTATCAAGTGGCCTTAGTCTTTATTTAGAGAGATAAAAAATAAATTAAACTGAATTGAAAAAAAAAACCAGTTACAGTAAAGGTGGTTTATTTGGTGTTATCTAAAGTCTTAGTTATAAAGACACCATTGATGAGGTGTTAGACCGTCTAATGTGCCTTATCAATAATATTAGTCAGTTTAACGTTAAGGTGTTGAATATTTAAACGTATTTACGTCAATTTAAAAAAAAAAAAAAAAAGAAGAAAACATAGTATAATGACGAATGGTTAAAAAACCAATATGGATTTTACAATAAAATTATTAAAGATATTTTCTGACTAAAAGTAACCTTTCTTCTTCTTCCAGAAGTATATTTTTATATTTCATACTAACTGATGAAAGAAATATTCCGTTATATTTTAAGGATATTACTAAACAATATATATTGATAAAATAATGTTATTTATCTTTAACATGTATAATTTTAATTTGATCACCATTTTTCGAAATGATGCTGTCTATAGGCACACATTATTTTCTGTATAAATGAGTGGGCATAAATCAGTTACTAATCTTTTTTTATTTAATAACTAATTTTGTTAGTTAAATGAAACATTTTTATGTTGTAATAGTTGTTGTGAAAGGACGAAATTGAGAGTTTATAAAAGCATAACTTAAGTATAATTTTTATAAACTGTATTTATTGTGAAATAATACACTCGGTTTCAATTAAGAGCAAACCTAGCGGTGATAAAGCAGTTCATTCATTCCTTTTCATAAATAAAAAAAAAAAAAAAATGAATCAAGTAATAGCTTATAAATCAATAAAAATTAAAATTAAAATTAACTTAAAAAATAAAATAATTATTAAGAAAAACAAAAATAGGCCCCTGCTGAGATGTTGGTAAGTTGGGGTTCCCTTAGGATTTCAAACTGTTTTTGAGTGTATTTTGACCACAGTATTATAACAATAATATACGATATCACATTATATTACTAGTAGTAATAAGTACAATTAATAACTAACATTATACTCGTATCGATATCATACTGCCACATCTCCATGAGGCCACAAAATTCGTCTGCTACGGGCCTCACATTAAATCACACTTTAATACTTTTAAATGACATTTAATTATTAATATATATTAAATCACCTCCTTGTATGACCTTTGTTCAAGAAACAGTATTTCTTTATAATGTACTGAACCCCTGAATTGGTTGTAGTGGTACAGATTTTCATTTTCATTTAATGATTCGTAAAAAGTAAACTCGTTAGTAAAAAATATTATAACCAATCCGAAAATGGCTTATTCTATTCTACTCCTCATCTATGTTAATCTGTTTAGAATTCCACAGTCTTGCGAAATTCCAAAATAGAAACTTGCAACCCAGTGAAGATTTAACTGGAAATTAACTAGTCAATAAAGGAGATAAACTGTTTACAAGTTGGTGTTGCCATCTTTTTCTGTTCTATTATTATATCTACATTGTGTAACGTTCTCTTCTTAGACCTTGGCATCTTTTTGTGACATTAATAGCTCTTGAGTTGCAAAGTTTAAATAAGGATATGCATATTTTTTGTATGCATTTTATTAATATTTATTTTTAATTAATTTCGAATCCTGGGTTACATAAGAAGTATTTAATTTCGTATAATCTCTCCTCCCTTTTTCCATGTTTCTCCGATGATTGATTCCACTTTAGGATAAGCCTTGCCTTTAAGGTTCCTGCCATAGAAAGGAAGTGGTCAGGAGTTGATTATTGGACACAATCAATCAGTCATTATTTGCTTCCATTTATTTGAGTCTAGTGTTAATTAATCAGTCTTTCGAAAGCATTAAGATGAGTTGGCTTTGAATGCCATGTAGTGCGGTTGTGGTGCAACCTACCGAGATCAGCTTGTCTTTTAGTTGCTTTCTCTACTTCAGACTTGAACTGAACGAAGTTTACTCTACTTTAAACGATCGAAAGTCTTGTGTATAATTTATTTAAGGAGTTTAAATGTATTTGTTGTTTATATTGTAATGTTTGTTTATTTATTTTGTTACTAGTCATCAATGAGAATTTTTATTTTAAGCCTATAAAACATAGATAACTGATTAAAAACGTTTCTCAATTTAAAAAAATATTTCAAACAAAACTTCTTATTAGCCCTTCCATGATAATTAAAACAATTAAATTTGTTTTTAACAGTTGTAAGAGGGGGTTTAATCTTGTACAAAAAGAAACCTCTAATTATTAACAATTTTATAATTATTAAATAATTTTAATTAATTAAAATAAATTAGTAAAAGAATTATCAACATAATAATAAAAAAGTAATT
>NW_027107367.1:1475598-1479459 GCF_000696795.3 Halyomorpha halys | reverse complement strand
TATATTACATTAATACTATTATATTAAATTAATGTTATTATGTTATATTAATATCAATATCAATATAATAATGTAAATATAAAATAAATAAATAAAATTTGATCCATTTTAGTCTCTAAACATTTTTTTATTCTATTTATAAGTCCGAGGTTTCGCCTAATTCGGCCATCCTCAGGGACAATCTTAATACAATTATAGAACTAAATTATTTAAAAAAAACTTCATGCAGACAATTCTGCCCAGGTCAATCCAACAAATCACCCTAATTATTCAATTTTCGCATTAAAATAAAAATAAAAATTGACTAATTATGGTTATTTGTTGGATTGACCTGGGCAGGATGCTCTGCAAGAAGTTGTTTTTTAAATGGTTTAGTTCTAACATTGTATTAAGATTGTCCCTGAGGTTGGCCGAATTGGCCGAAACATCAGACTTATAAATAGAATAAAAATGTTTTGAGACTAAAATGGATAAAATTTTATTTATTTAAACAATATTAACCAGTCTCAAGAAAGTGTTAAGATTATAAATAAATTCGATGTTAATTTAAATTTCATATCAATTTAAATAATAAATTAATTAGTTTTAATTATCCATAGTATTTTTTATAATTAATTTTATTTTATTTCCATCAATTTTTTAATTATAATTTTCGAGAAATAAATAGACTAATTTTTCTTTACTTCTCAATTGTTTATTGTTTTATAGGTTTCTTACTTTGCACATCACGGTTTAGTGGAAAAATCTTTGAAGTTTAGCACGTGAGTCTCAAAGCTCTGTAAAATTGAACTTTTGTTTGTAACTAATTAATAACCTATGAAAAGATCTTAAAACTTGAACCCGGCCATGTGTAGATACTTTTAGTAACTATAATACTGTACTGACTCATAATCTCAACAGTGCTACACGAAACCAATTGGCCCGTTGCTCTATCAAACTTCAAGTGGTTTCTTTATTAACCGGTACTTGAACTTTGATTTAGTAAGTTTCCAACAAATATAGTCAGTCGAAAAGTGTATTCCGTGGTTAACGTAAGTCGGTGGTTTGCGCTTAAATGTTGTGGTCGAACTTCAATGATGATGCTTTGACAAGTGTTTCAGTGCAAATTATTTGTTGGAGTGCTTAATATGCAAGAGCAGGTTAGCAATAGAGACGGTAAATTGTGTATTTATTATTTATTTTAAATGACCCATAAATTTCAGAATCATATCATTTTTAGATTAAAAAATTACATTGTTACGTTTTCCGCGATGATCCTTTTTAAAATCAGTCTCGAGCAGAGTTTGTATTCGATGAAATCCTTACATTATTCCTAAATATAAAAATAATAATTTTTTTAATAACATATTAAAAATAATACAGTTTATACAACATCCTATATTTGTTCAATTCTGACTTTATTCTTTAAAATAAATCGATTCTCATAAGGACTTATTTTTTTTCTGAAATAAGATACATCATTCAATTGTAGAGTTCATGTATCCGGAAAGAAAAGTTTTAATTTTTTTGGCAAATAAAAATGTTTCGAAATTTATGAAATATGTAAATTCTAAACGGTATTTCATTATTATGAGTATACACAAATTATCATCAACATTTGTGATTTTTAGAAAATCTTGTCAAGTGTTTGTTAAGTAATTTTGAAACTGAAAATGATATTCAATTTTCAACTCGAAAGAGTTATTGTACCTCCTGAATTTTAAGAGCCCAATGAACAAAACTAGTTTTCAGTTTGAAATTTATTTCTCATTACTTTTTTATTAGGTTCATTTTAAAAACAGACATTCTTTAACAGCTGTTTACTATTTAGAGCTTTTATAATGCAAATTAATGCCAATTGAATAAAATACAGCTGTCTCCTTCATTTTATTTTAAAATATTTTTGGAATAGAAAGAAATAGTTTCTTGTCAAATCTGAAATCTTACGAAAATTTTCAGTTTCCGACATAAGCCTGAAACTAAGAACAACTGTTAGTAAAAATAGTTTTTATTATTAAACTGTTTATTTTATGACTTGATTTATAGTTACAAAACATTTACTTGAGGTCTAAATTATAGTGTTTCGAGGTGATTATGTTTTAATAGTTTTCTACATCTCCTTTGTAAATAACATTTTTTTATAAATGCTGAGAATGAAAAACTTCAAATCTCTAAATATAAATTTATATTTAATTCATATATTTGATAAATCTCTAATTAATAAATATATTAATTTAATAAATCTATGTTCAAATCTTAAATATAATGCGTATTCTTAAATATAATTCCTTTCGTGAGGAATTAGATAAATAGAGTCATTCCATAAATTGGTCTGATCACCAGCCAATTTTGTCGCCCATGACATTGGCAAGAATTTGAAATTATGTGTCAAATATTAAGCAAGCATTATTTGTCATAATTCTAAAATATTTCATTTAGGTGCCGAAAAATCGAAACAATTATTTGAGGAGTGAGTTGTTTGTAATAGAATTGACGTATGAAATTAATTTTTATTTGCTCTAATTATTATGAAATCGGTGTTTTCTTTTATATGAGATATTTATTTTACTTTATACGTAATTACTTTTGCAAATTGGAACTGACGTAACCCTGCCCCAGGAAAGTAGAGATACTTCCCAGATGCAGTTCCTGAGTAACGACCTTAACAGTGAAAATATAAATTGGTACCTTGGGTTTAACCTCTCCTATTTCCTTTTTCCTTTCGTCTTGTATTCCTTGTTCTTAATACCTCCGTTATGGTTCTTCATTCGGTTTATTATTTATAATGAACCATATAGGTTATATATATATTACTTCATATACACAGTTATATTTTATATGGTTAAGATATATTAATGAAGTTTGAAATAATTTAAAAATAATTCGAATCTGAGTTTTTCTTACCATAAATGTTACTTATAGATTATAACGAATTTATATTTCGACTAGAAATGAAGGTTTCCGGACAAGAATATCGTTTAATATGATTTAAATTATTCAGCTGAGGATTTTAGAAAAGTTCAATAATTCTTATTAAATGTTTCACATAGTTATTATCCCATAATGTTATGCGTATATGGAATTAAACATACTAACACAATAAATATTTTTATAGAGATATAATTTTTAATAAATTTACATTCTTCCCCTTAACCATTCAGTTATTTTAATGTAACTGAATTCGCTGTATTAAGTAATTTTCTTCTTTTCCTTTTCATTCTCACTTTCTGATGATATTTTTATGGAGTTCTTAAATTTAATGAGTTTCTCAATTTAATCTTTTATTGGAAACTAATTAATTGACAATTACTTCTTAATAAAAGAATTTTTTTTTTATCTTTTGGAAATTGTAGTATAGCAATGATGTGTCCAAAAAATCACTGGAGTTATATAAATGAATTGAAATCACATAGGCGTAATTAGCAAGTGTTAAGATGGCTGTTGGCATTTGCCTCGAATTGTAGACGGGAATAATATACGTATAGAAATTATTTTATTATTAAAATATATATATTAGTTATACATATGCATACCCAATTTTAAAAAACATATCTGCATCCCAATTTATGGCTGTTGGCTATTAACAATGTTAATACATCTAAATTTACGTCTTCGTATTCGTCGTATTTGAGCTATTGGTTGATTAGCGTAGAATCGGATCCTGTAGAAAGGCAAAAAAAAAAAACTACATCTTACAAATGGAATCATGTATAGATTTATTTTTGATGCTCCCTCAAAATAAATAAATAAAATTAAAAAAACGGCAATTTTTATATTTAACATAATAAATATAATATAATCACTCCAGATTAAAACAATATGTTGTTTTTGTAGTTAAGTTAATAAACTGTAAATAATAAAAGTTAGAAATATAACTGATAA